>NW_024041150.1:29390779-29543547 GCF_014851395.1 Micropterus salmoides
ATTCTTTTAAGATGATTTCTCAGCATTTTAGCCTTTATTCATTTATTTATAGAAGGAAGGAGACATACATTAAAAGGACCCTGGCCAACACTGAACTGGCAACATCGCACTTGACTGTATGTTTCTAAAGATGGAATATTTGATTCTGGAAATCCAGTACCACGATAAGGGAACAACAACAGTAAGTAACTAACGTTAGCTAAGTTATGGTTACAACTGTCACTGCAGCTTCTGCTGCAAACGAACATGCAGAGAAGACGAGACACTTTCCATTTACAGAGTCCGGGCTGTGTACAAACACCAAATTATTTTCTTTGCACACACATAATGGACAGAACCTTGAGGAGAAAATGTTTCAGTGTGGATTAAAATCGCTTCCTACACCTTTATCTACTTGTCAAATTTTGCATAAATGCTGGTCACATTGCTTTAACAGAAACCTAACACACTAACTCACCAAATAATTGCATTACTACAGACATAGCTAAGAGTTAATCACACACACACCACACACACACACACAGACCAGAATGTGATCAGTGTTGGCACAGTAAAGTCAGCCATCCAATCCCTTCATCCACTTATTTGTCACCTTTCCAGAGTCATTTTATGTACGTCGTCCATCACACATTTAAAAAAGAAATAAAATGACCACACACTTGGGCTGACAATAGAGATCATGCGACGATCAAGTTTCATATTATGGTCCATTGTTATTTTGAGTCGCAAAATGCACCCGTTACATTAATAATTTTCTGCACGCTTTGCTTTCTTCATTGAATTTAGAAAATATGCTATATCATGTATCATTATCTGGATATGAAATGAGGTTTTGGGATATCCACACCCCTACCACAGACAGGAGAAAGTGTTCAAACTCTGAAATCCAGGTGACCAAACATAAACATTAGACTTTGATCTTTGGAGGTGTGTGTATGACTTTGTGTATTTTGGCTTAAAACCTCACATGGGGGATATCTGATCCCAAAGTCCTTAATAAGCCCACACTGACCCCTGACACGATCATGTACACACACACACACACACACACACACACACAATCCAGAGCACACATAAACGGACACAGGCAAACACTGTGCAAAGACAGAGACAGAACGAGATAGGGAAAGAATGCAAAAAAAAAATCAAAGGGAGAGAGTCAACAATATCTAGTAGCGTGGCCGCTCACAGGAAGCAAAAATAACAAGCATTTGGTTCCATACTAACAACAATCTTAAAATAGCTCTGGGCTGAGTGGAGACAGGCTGTAAAGATGTCAACAGTTTGGCAGAGCGCGGCTGAATCATTTTTCTCCTCTTGCATTTATATTACGATGCAAACTGCATAATAGGCTTGTGCCAATTGCCGATTGGATCAGCTGACGATTAAAGGGATGATCAGTGATTGGTTTTTCATGCATTGACATTAAGGCGATTTTAACTAACTCACTATCAGAACTAAGAAGTCTCTAGAATCTGCACCACACTGCAGTGTTTCCCATTCACGGATTTATTTGTGGCAACACGACACGCCACAATATCAGCACTGACCACGAATATACTAATAAACAGGAGTAAAATCATAATTCATTGTGAAGCTACCCGCAGCGCAAAGATTTGCTCAGCACTTCTGCTTGCTCCATCTCTCTCTCTCTCTCTCTCTCACTCACACACACAAAGGAACGGAGCTGTGTGTTTATAGAAAAACTATGCATCCAAGTAAACTCTAAGAAGTTTTATCTATTTTCTTAACACAATGCCATCAGTCAGAGACCCACCTTCAAATAAGCAAGCATGTAAGGAGCCTAGCTAATAAGTACAGCTATGTTAACGTTAGAATACAGCCGGGTTGTTGAGGTTAGCACGCTGTACATAGCTGGTAGTCAATATAGATCGCTTGGTTGGAGAAAACAGTCGGCCGAAAATTGCTGTTGAAAATACAAAAACAACAGGTTTCTCTTCCAGTTATCTTCTGCTATGGTTAAACAGACAGACTGTCAGCACTGATTTTACTCCAGTGTTGACAGAAGTAAAAGATGCTGACGTTTTGTAAAAAAACAGAATAGAGCTGAAGCATAAAAGGTTATTTTCACTGTTGATCAATTTCTTAATTATCTGTAAGATCAATCAATTAATGTAACTTTCCTGACTGTGTCCACAAGCTGGTGCCAAAAGGGCTGCTAGCTACCATTGCTCAATTTGTAAATACAGTAAATCCAATATAGTAACACAAATACATTTAATCCAGCTATTTACTAAAGTTCTGCACACCCTATAGCATAGCTTATTTCTACAAATACGCACCACAATGAAAACAAATGTAGGCTTCATTTTCATTTATATAGTGTGATTCAAGGACCAGATTGGATTAATGCACAAAAGCTAGTGAGTCATAACATTTCCTGTTCTTCCCATTCTGCCAACATAGAACAATACAGCATTAGCATTTTACTGCAGAGGCCAGGAAGATAAGCCAACAACACTTTCTCTGTCATGGTTTCTTTGTGCGTTTTGGTTGAGTTATTTCCTGTTTTATTTTGAAAGAATCCCTCCTCAAGTGGCATATGTTACTCGCCTGTTTTGGTTGTCTGTCCTGCCCTAATTAGTTTCACCTGTGTGTAGTCATCCTCCCCTCACGTGTATTTTAGTCGGTGTGTCTTCCCTGTTGTCTGTTTTGCTGTTATGTCTGTCTATTTGTCAAGCACCCCAGCCCCTTCTCTGTTTTTAATCCAATGTTTTTTGGGCCTTTCTTGTTGAACTAGAAGGATTTTGATTCTTGCCTGTACCTGTTCTGGATTCGTTTTCTTTTTGGACTGCTTGCCTGGTTTGAGCCTTTCCTGCCACCCTTTGTAGTAAGCCAATGTACTTCTTTAATTTGAACTGTTTCTGTTCTCCTGATCCTTGCTTGACTACTGTGACAAGCTCTTCATTGGCTAGAAAACATTTTCAAGGTCACATTATCTTAACCCCCCCGATAAAAGAATTCCACCAGCCTTTCCAGAGCTTGACGAGATTGAGATCTGGCTAAGCAAGTTCAAAAAGAGCAGAACACCTGAGATTGCCATTATGTTAACTCAACCCCCCTGCACAAAAACACAACTAGCCTGCAGAGCAGACTGAGTCATGAAGCTCTGCAGTCTGCTCTGCTTCTCATCCATGACCCTCTGACAGCTCTGTGACAGCCAATGAGCAGCTGGACAGGGCGGGCTTACCGAGTGGAGAGGAGTGGGATGAGGTGTGGTACTGGAAGGCCAAGGCATCAATCATTGAGGAGAGAAATTGTGTTAAGTCTAGATGGGGTTGGAGCAAAACTGAGAGCTACAACTACGTGTAGTGTACTGTAGGTGTACATGTTGTGTAAATAGGCTATACCTCCCCATGCCTGGTGTTAGACACGATTAGCATGCTGGTCACATCAGCAGTCAGACTCCAGTGAGGCTGAGCCTTCCTCCTTACTCGCACAGAGTGGGGCAGCAGACCAATGCTCCAGTAACAAGGGAATGAATAGGCAATGTGGCAGAACAGTCTGGCAAACACTATTAGGAGAACAAGACACTGTGGTTGTGTTTATGCATGCATTCAAATGCTTTTGTGTTTTTTTTTTTTTAAATCACATTTAGAGACCCCAATTTCTTTATAAGAAAAAGACAAGCAGCCTTTGACATTTTTTTTCTTCTTTAAAAAGGGGAACTCCTCCAATCTTACATCAAATTCTTGGAGGTGTACTAACTGCATATGTACAGAGGACTACATGTTTGAAAATTAAAAAAATCTGGGGTGTGGAATTAGAAAGAAGTGAGGTTACCTGTTTTCTGTAGCTCGGCGCTCATCTTTGCATGAGGCCAGCAGCTCTAAGGCTACGTTAGCTGCTACTAACAACAAACACACCCAAATCTCTGACCTAAAGGTTGGTGGTTGAGTTACATTGTGGGTAATGTAGGTGCCAGATTTTGACCAGGAAGAAGTATGCGTGAAATAAAATGACATCTTTGGATTCTTTCTTTGTTTTTGTTTTTTTGTTTTTTTTAACTGTGACCTGTAAAACATCGGACTCGAGTTGCACTTCATCAAGTGACAGCAGGACATAAAACCATGAGTACATCACCATCACACACCAAATGTTTTGGTATGAGAGTTTAGCACTATGGCTTTGGTCTACTGTCAAAATTAAGGACTTGGTTTACGTCAGCCATATTTCACGCCTCGCCTCGCCTCTAGACACTGAGTACTTGATTCTCAAAAGAGTTTGGTTGGCATTCTCTTAAATGGCTATGACTAAAAATAAAATGTTACATCCACAAAAGCAAATATCAGCTGCAAGTGGGAGGAATAAGTTTCAATAGCATCTGACTCATGGAGCAGGAGATGCAGTGGTTTCATTTGATGAACAATTTGGTTGCCAAAAGAGCCACAGCTGCACCTGCGTAGCGGTACTTTGGATTTTTAATGAGTCATGTAAGAGACATGCCAACCACAATCTACCGCCTGAGTGTCAAACACTCACTCTAAACCAAATCCAAAGCTCCTAAATTTAACCCAAGCACAACCTGATTTAACACTAATACTCTTTTAATACATTTTATAAAAAGGTATTAAGTGTCACTGTCAATGTTTTTAGTCATTCTTGACATTGGAAACAGAGGTTTGGAAAAGTGCTGGTGAGTGAATCTTGTTTTTCCCCCCGCTTTCAAATCACATCTCACAGTTTTCATCAACAAATAGAATTTGCTCAGAGAAATGAACTCCAAAATAAGCCAGCAAGTGGTCCTTGTTTAATTCCTCTATTTGTGGGACGTTCGTTCAAATATTACAATTTGTGTTTAAAGCCAAATACCGTTGTCTCATAGCATTAACACTAACTAAGGAACGCCATTTAGAAGTCAAGAACACTGGTATTTGGTGGTGTTTTGGAGGACGTACATCAGAGTGAAAGTTATCCCCCAACATCATGCTCATGCCCTTGGGTATTGTTTAATGAGTTTGTAAAGTAAATCAAGTTTGTGCGCTCATGATTGCGCAGCTTTTGAAAATAGTAAAACCGAACTGTAGTGATATTAGTATTCTGATACAGCCTCGCTCAGCAGCAACAGTTTCTAATCAGAGTCATGGGAAAATCTCTGGATGATGCGCTGTGAAGCTCTAAGTCAACACAACATCAGCAGCGGCCTACCGGCACACAATCTCTCCCCACGTACAGTCGGTACAGACTTGTCCTGATTCAATCTTATCAGTGTTTGTCTAAACGGAGCACATCGTCCAACCCCACTGACACACATAAGAAAGCTGATTGCACTGTCTGCTCATGAACACCGGGAGGGAAGCAAACAAACATGTACACAGAGCAAGATAATTATGGCTCGGCTGATCAATATGCATGAATGCTTTACTATTAGCTCCGGCAGAGAGAGATAGAGAGAGGTAGACAAACAGACGGAGAGGAAAAGAATAGGGGAGGCAGAGCAGCAGGAGAGCAGGGCAACGGGACACTAATCCAGTAGCTTTTAATATAGAGCTTATTGATCGATGTTGCATCCCTCCAGCCAGTTTTGGGAGCCAGAGTCTGTCTGCCAGTTGGGTCATGTTGATATTATACATGCATCATGTCAAAATGTCTACCAATACCCCATAACATTCACAGTCATTCTGGCTGATATTAATACAGTGTTACTGCTGTGTGTCGCAGGTTGCACCCGTAGAGATGAAACACTTTGTACTTCTACGCAGACAGAAAAATGCCACTGCAGAACTCTGTCCCTGTTCTCTTTCAGTATGTCCTTATATACTGAAATTAAAATCAATTTAAACTTAAAGAAGTGGTATTATGCTCATTTTCAGGTTCAAAATCTTATTTAGGGGTTGTACCAGAACAGGTTTACGTGGTTTAATTTTCAAAAAACACCATTTTTTTTTTGTCATTCTTCACATCGCTGCAGCTCCTCTTTTCACCCTGTGTTGAAGGCTTCGTTTTAGCTCTGGAGTGATACATCTTGTCTCTACATGCACAAAAAAGATATATAACTCAATAAGGAAGAGGAAAAAGCCCAAAAAGCATAATACCACCTCTTTAAATGTATTTGAGGTCTGTATGTAATACACATACAACAAAAAGTTTAAATCTGCAGCTTATTGCGCCTACTGCATATTTGGCATTAAAAGTTATGTCAGACAAAAACTTGCACCATAATAAAATTCTGAATCGCACATTTTTATACTTGTTCATCAAAATCTTGTAAGAATGTTTTTAACTGTAGAATGTGCTTTTCACAGTTTGCTCCTGATAATTGTTATGGCTTTCCTCTTAAGTACGACCATTAGATTTATATTTGTTTTCTATGAATTTCCCTTTGCTGTCATGCAAATTATATTATATTTGAACCATTTAAAGTGTATAACAAAGCCCGAAAGCTTATTCTCTGGGCTAGCGCATCCCCAAAAATCCTCATTTCAAACTCTCATTGCGAAGGAGCAAGGAACAACTAAATTAATAGACTGTAGAGAAAGTGGTGCTCAGATGTTCATATTCTTCATATCCCAGCTATCATGTTCGGGTGTTAAGTAGGGTTAACTGAGATTAATTAGGGCTAACTGTTCATTTACAGGCACAAATGTATCCTAGACTTCCCCCGTACTTCTAAATGGCTCCACTGGTGCATCCTGCCTTGAAGAGCTTCTAGCCCCATTAGTTTGGTTTTTTTTAATGTATAATTTTTTGCTCATGAGATGGTGTAAACAGCAAACTGAATATGGCAAGGAGAAATATCTTTAGCAGCTTATATACAGAGACACCTTTAGAATCATGTTGACTGCAGATACATTCAGTCTGTAGCTCATTCATTCAGCTGTGAACACGTACAAAAGCTCAATCAGTCAGTTTGGCTGTTTGCAGGAAATGAGCAAGCAACGCCTCAAAAGTAGCACAAGTCAAAAATACAATTATCTCCTGCTTAAAATAAATGTGTGTAAATTGTTTTTCTAAAAATGTGCTTTTGACTTCCTGTCCCTCTGATCTCTTGTCCTCCTCTCTTCAGATCTGCAATGAATTACAAAAAGGCACGACAATAATAGATCCAAAGCTCACCTTGACATACAAAGGTGAGAACGGGCGTAACATTAAACTACCTTTCATCAGCTAATGGCTTTGCTAGACGTTGGCCCTCCCTTCTGCCTAATCTTTGCGTCCACGTCTACTTTTGTCGTTTTCACGGCAATCTAGGAGAAGTGCTTTGTGAGGTAGGGGCTCTAAGTAAATGAAGTGTGAGACGTGAGCGTAGCGCAGCTGCTGATTCTATGCTGGATGATAAAAGAGACGTTTGGTTTTCACCAGAATATTCTGTTCAGGAAGATTAGACGGGAAATGAAGCCGACTGTCAGTCCTGCCAGTCTCTGTTCCTCGTCTGTAACATTTCCCTTTTCCATGGTGTGTGTGTGTGTGTGTGTGTGTGTGTGTGTGCGTGCGTGCGTGCGTGCGTGCGTCAGCCAGCATTTGCAAACGAAATCTATTAATAGTTTTTCCAGCCTAAGCCTGGCTTTGTGTTTATAAGTGCGGATCCGTAACCATCTCAATGGTTCTAATATCACTTCTGAAGTTGTGTCACCTGCATCAGAAGATGGCAGGCTCTTACAACAGGGTCACGGTCACACTGACACAATGCATTTGGACCTCTTACAAAATATGTATGGGTTTTTGTGTGTATGTGCTGCAGGCTCATTGTCTCCTAACTTTTCAATTACCCCTATTTCTTATCTCTCCCAGTAACACAAGCTGTCCACCACTGCCCGCCAACAAAAAGCAGGGCTCTCTCCTTCTGCCTCTCATCTCCTGCCCACTCCCTTGTCTTCATTCGAGGCTTTTTTTCCCCCATTTCTCCTCTGGCAATCCACAATTCTCCATCCTCTCCATCTGTCTCATCTGATAGCGCCTCTGTTTCCCTCCATCCCATCACCCTGCTCCTCTTTCCACCAAACCAGCCCGCTCTGCAGAACTTTTGTCTAATTGGTATGCTGGTGCTTACTTAACTTATTTTTTAAATCTTTTTTTTCCCAGTTCGATCTTCATCTCTGCTTTGATTGACTTTGTCTTGATTGATTTTGTGATTTTCCAGTCCAGTGTGCCCTCTGCGTGTTCAGTCTCTCTCCTTCACATCTATCTTCCCCGTTATGATGCTTTCCTGGTCCCTCAGCTAACAGTTTGTCTTTTAATGCCTTTTTAAAAATGAGCCATAAAAGCACATTCAGTCCATGATATTAACATAATTATAGCAGCATTATTATGATTTAATTGTCCTTCCTGCCACAGAAAACAAGGGTTTAAAAAGAGGAACTGTGGCGTCCCCACAACCCATTGGTCTAACAGGCACATCGTATAGCCCTCATTTCGATTTCAACTTTGCATGTTGTATCATCCCCTTGCTCTATCCGCATGCTTTCAGTCTGTATCTAGGGCTCAACAATTATCTAAAATAATATTAAAATCAAACTATGGTCAAGTGCTATATCAAAATCACAAGAGCTGCAATTATTTGATAAACGGTGAAAGGAAGCATTGCAGTGCCACAGAGTGTCCCCCTAGCCTAAAAATCCTTTTCTACTGAACGGAACGTGCTTGTTTGGTACAAAACCCAGCAAAAGTCCAACACATTTACATAACTTTATGACAAAATAGGTCAATTCTCAAGTGTCCCAAAATGACACTAACATGTCAACTTTGACTTTCTTCCACATGGAACTCGAACCTCTGTCTCCTGAGTTAAAGTCCTGAGTTTACTTGACACATCCATCCACCCCACCACCTCATAATACAGACATTGTCGCTATTTATACTATATCACGTGACTTCTTCTGCTGCTAGAGGTTGCGGCCTAACAAAAAACATAAATATGGGTCGTAAAAAGATGCTGCATAAGCAACCTATACAGCCGTTTTTCTGGTGAGGAAGGGCTGCAAACAGATCAAATGATCATCACCATCATCATCATCAGGTTTAGATTATTTTTAGTGAAAATCAAAAGCAGAAATGACCATTCCCACTAAAATCCGGACTCGTATGGCAGTATGATTTATTTTTTAATATCGTTCAGGCCTATCTTTCTCTACAGTTAAGTATTGAATAAAGGCAAAAGTCCAGAAAAATCATTTTAAAAATGAGAACTGGATCATTACCAGACAAACTTCATCAACAGACATTACACTCTTGTCCACACTGTCTAATGTCATACCAGAGTCAGTCTGCCTTCCCTGAAATAACAACCACCCACACGATAATTAAGAAATAATTAAATTTTAATTAGAGGCAGACTGATAAATGGGCCAGCTTATTGCAGATATATCAGTATACATATTAAACTAGGTTTAAAAGTGTCTCCATTACATAATTTGTCCACCAGACATCACAGACACAAAAAACAAATCTAAGGGATCGGTAACAAGAATGTTTGTTTATGTTGTAGATAGAAAAAACAATGATAACATTATCAGTTTTTTTTAAACTCTCAAACATCCATGTCAGTATATCGGCCTCAAAAATTTTGTATCGTCAGGGCTATAATTTCTATAAAACAACCTTCAGGAAGAAAAAGCAAAGATCGTATGTTCAGCGGGTTAGGCTGTTTAGACCATCATTTAGTAACTTAATTGATCATGGGACAAGATACGTCAGGATCTGTCTGATTTAAATCAGGAGATGGCAATGACTGATCAAGACCTCACCACCTCAATTGAAGGATTTCCTGGGGGATAACCCCTGACAGTAACTTCAGGTGTGGTTAAAAAAAGCGCCACATCAAGCATCAGCAAGATTTATTATATTTAAAACAACAAAAGAAACTAGGGGCCAACGTTGAAAGTCCCAGAACCTTTATTTTGAAAGATCCGGCGCTTTGTCAGCCTCTAACATCAAATGTGTGAAGACCCCAGAGGCTGCCAAATATCAGCACAATCAGCTTACAAGACTTCTGACCTCCGTGCAGCTAAGCGTGCTTTTGGCTGGCAAATACACACACACAGCCACGCCCACACACACTGCACATTTAACTCTCATGCCTTCCAAAACGAGGCAGCTGCCACCCACGTACCAATACGCATACTAGAGAGCTTAGTATAACAACATCAAAAAATGAAGTACCCACCCACCTACATGCAGTCACACGCTCAAATAGCTCCCCTGCTGTGGGCAAAAGCACACAGTGAATAGCGATGCCAGGATTTGGTCATGATGAGCACTGTGGTGAGCAAAAGGTCTACGCACACACACACTTTTTTTTTTTTGCTGTTATGGAGGAATGATTTCTGCTCGCCCCGGCCTTCAGATTAAATGAGTCACAGCACAGGAAAACACACACTGATAGACACATACACTAACTGCCTCAACACTGTATGGGAAAACTACATACCGCACGCTCAGTGGTGCGTATAGTACGTGTAGTCTGTGTGGTACACACACACACTCACATGCCACGACAACGTTACGTATTACCTGTAACCTACTTATGCCATTTTACGCTCACCCACTCTGCTTCTATGACCGTTTCTCCCACACACTCAGACTGACACATACATTTACGCACTCTTCCACACACACACACACACACACACAAACATATATACTGGCGGACTGATTATGCATCAATGCAAACACACATGCATGCTTGGGAGATCATTACATCATAAGTAGGCATGTTATAGGCAGGGTAGTGAGGGAGAGCAGAAGGGTCTGTGTGTGTGTGTGTGTGTGTGTGTGTGTGTGTGTGTGTGTGTGTGTGTGGATGTGATTAGCCAATAATCAAATCCTTGGAGAAACTCAAAACGGAAAACGATGGGGGGACTGTATAGGGGAGAAGGAGGGAAGTAACATCGGCCGGACCGTTTTAGACAGTTCAGTAGTTCAGCATTTTCTGTGCTTAACATGAAATGACAGAGAGACAAAGCAAGAGAGGAAGTGCTAGAAATATCAGAACGAATGCATTGGATGCAATGAAATGAAAATGAAAGATGGAGAGATAAAAAAAGCCACACAGGGCAAACAAGTGAGAGAAAGTGAAGATGAACGTGTTGAGTCACCGTGTATGAATTTAACAGAGGTGTGTTGGTAAGAAGGAAAGAAAAAGTCAAGTCACTCGTGGATCTGAATAAATATATGAATGTCTGTGTGTTTCCCTTGGGCTAGTGTTGCCATCTGCACTGTAACATGTAGCTGTGCTCTACATCTGGACTGGGAAAAAAAAAAAACATTACCAAACAAGGCTCACATCCAATTTCTGGTACAAACACACACAACAACAGCAACAGCAGAGTAATACACTTATCAGTCTGTTATGTAACTCTCTGAACAAATGGCTTGCAGAAAATACATAAAGTGTTTTCCTCATCAACGGTGACAAGTTGCCGCCTATGGCCGGTGAAACAGAGAGAGCATTACAAAAACCAGGAAGACACAGATCTTATGATGCCCTCAAGAGATGTTGTGTTTTCTGGGTTCACGAGAAAAGCGCGCACTGGCCTTACAATGTTCAATAGCACAAAATGTTAGTTTAATCAAATACAATTTTAAAGAGTCCGAGTAAAAAAAAATCGAAAATCAATCTGTGGTGGTCAGCGCTGATATTGAGGCGGGCCGCCACAAATAAATGAACGTATGGGAAACACTGGTTTTAGTAATTACAACAGAGTGCATTTCGCGGACAACGAGATTCAGTCTCATAGAAAACTGGAAACAAAACTTCCACTTCTTATGTCTTTGTGGTTTTAACCACACAATTGAGGTGAAATATCAAATCTGGCAAAAGCAGGAACTGCTGCTGTAATTACAGTTAAAAGTACCTGAATGCACAATACTCAGTGCTTTCCACTTCAAAACACTTCAGAGAGAACAATCAGACCATTTAAAAGCAGCATTAATCACTAGATAGGTTCCATTATGGACTTTCAGGGACTTTCAGGGCTTCTTCGGATGGAAACTGCCAGCCCATTTTTAAAAAGCAAGTGTAATTGTTGCCCCCCAGTACATGACAATGAGCCTACTGAGATCAAAAACTTTATACTTTATGAAACTGGGAATTTTGAAAAGGGAGTGTTCAAAATTATCAAGCCCTTAAAAAAACACAACAAAATAATGAATTAGAGAACAAGATATTTTTAATGAAGTTACTGCAACATATCATAATCAATAACATATTTAAGACAGAATAACAGTTGCAAAACATTATTTTAGTATGGACTACCACAGACTATCTATATGCTTACAGTTATTGGAGCACTATGAGTGCGAGTCTTTAGAAAAGCCACCGTTATAAGCGTGGGAGAGCACCACACTAAAAGTAAAAAAGCTCCTTTGTTTTTGAACACACTATTCTCCAACTAGCAAATTATTTTCTTTGTGTCCCTAACATTCAACAACGCCTTCATACAGCATATTAACTCATCACATTCTCCCTCATGAAAGCAGAAATAGTACACATCGCACCTTTCAAAAGATTTCCTGGAATCTATTTTCGGCAGCAGCATGTGACGAAAACCACTGTCACACCTCTTAGCTAAACAAAAAGAATAGACAAAATGTTCAAATAAAGTAAAACATTACAGATTTGAGAACCAGTGCATTCTGTGTCTGGCTGCTAATACAAGGCCAAAATAAGCTTAATTTAATATAAGCTTAGCTCTTTCTGTTCATGTCTGTTCATGCCTTGGCACAGTAAAGGACACAGATTAAATAGCAGAGACTTCGAGCCAAAACGATCTTTAAAATTAGTAAAGACACAAGGCGTTTGCATTTACTAAAGCTGGAAGCAGTTGCGATATGACGCAGCAAGACTGAAATAGAGCCTGTGACGGTCATGTTGGTATCAAATCATTGGCAGCGGGTGAATCTGCACCACCACAGAGAGCCATAATGGCACCTTGGGTGTAGACTCCTCCAGAAACGATGGTGGCAGAGGTGAAACTGCACTTGGTGGCAGATCCATCAAAACTGTTCGTGAGGGGAGGATGTGACTGTGGGGCACAGCTGTGATGGTGGCACCGGGAGGAAGAAGGCCAGAAGGGTACAGAGGATCAGAAGGCTGAGTTACAGGCAAGGCTAGGGCAGTACCCAAGACAGAAGGGCTTACATTTTGCGAGACACGGATGGAAAGGTGAAAACACAAGAAAGCAGAGAGGAGAGGAGAGAGATAAGGAGTGGGTGGGGGTGAGGAGGAAGCATGTGGCAGAGTCTAATACCTCCATCAGCTCACATCTCCAAACTATATCTCGTCCTTGCGCCCCAGCTGCTCCCAATCCCATTCACTAAATCACCCTAGCTTTGATGTCGTCCTTTTCTGATAAAGCCTCGCTTTTTTCTTTCTCATCAGCCTCTCCTCCACCCCCTTCTTCTCACCTTCATCCACTCGAGCCCATTTTCTCTCCTTCACAGAATAATCCCCGTCTCCCCCTGCTCTCATCTCACCCTTGGCTTCACGCCCCCTCTCCCTTGAGTTCCCACAATGGGGTCCTCCTCCCCTCGTCCTCACTCACCTCTTCTCGTCACCCTCCGTTTGTCTTGTTTCATGATGCATGATCTACACTTTAGGCTTGACATTCAGCCTGAATGGTAGTGTTATTATGACGCCATTATTCAGTATGACACCGCCTTTTATTTTGAACAGATCCCTAAATGACGTATTTTCAATGCTCTGATGTTATTTTCAGCTATGTTAGCCAGAGTACATTTAGCATTTATATGTATGATGTATATTCAAAGATTTATTGTTGGATAAATAATCAGCTAAGTCACGACTCTCCTCTGCAACCTGGCTCTTAAATTACTTAGCACTGTGTAGTAGGGCTGAACCATTTGGGGGAAAAATCTAATTGCTTTTGCTAATTTTTCTGCCAGATACTACGATTGGATTTGCATTTAAAAATTTTTTTTTTTTGCTAAAGTTCAATATTCACTGCCAGTCTATTTTTGACTGCAGCAAGCAGCACAGAGTAGATGAGCCAGGCAGGAAGTCAGACACAGAACGGCATTGATAATCCGGTTGATTTTCAGAGTAAAACACCCTGTGCATCCTCCCATTCCTATATCAACAATAAACACAGTTAAAACAGACAAAAAAAAATTTTTTACTACGTAGCCTACTTAAGCACAAAAATAATTAATAAATTCTGAACAAGTCAGCAAAATTAATTTGTACCTGCATGACTGTTTAAAACGGGTCAGATGCACTGTAATTAACCTACATTTTAATCACCATCTACACAATTAACTAATCGCATTCTTTCAAATCGCAATTTTAATTTGAGAACGATTAATCGTTAAGCCCTACAGTGTACCATCTTAGCCTAGCTATCTGCTGTCTACCGGCAATGGTTAAACTAGCAATTATGAGTGCTTGAAACTTGTTCTATTGGCATCCTTACCGACAGTGATCTATTGCTTTTTCGCTTTCTGCTGACAAATGTACTTATTGTAAATCGCTTTGGAAAAAAACATCTGTTAAATACCCTAAAGGCAATCAATAAGGTGTGACTAGGTGTCCTGGTACAGACAAACAACACACAAGGCAGATTAAAACAACTCAAAATAAATAGTTCCCTCCCCTTGTTCTTTTTATTGTAACAGGATGTTGTTATAGTGTTATATTGTCAAAAAGAAGGCTGTGTTTAATTAACTTAATTTCAATTCATTCAAGACAAATAATAATCTCTAATATTATTTCCTTAATGGTGAAATGTGAAAAGGCTGGTTGGTTGAAGTTTGCAAGCTAGCTAACTTGTTAGCTACCTACCGTTAGACCTCCCACCCTAAGTTGCCAACCGTCTCATGTTTAAAATACTTTCTAACAAGGAACGACTTAAGATTTGTTGTAATAATGAGAAATATATGGTTTGGGACAGAGCAGGATCGTACCGGTAGCTAGCTCTTACCTATTGTAGCTATAAAATGTTAGCAAGTGAGCAAGTTGTCTTTAGCCCGTGTCTGCATGCATGATAAATGTAATTAGATTATAGATCACTGGCATTTTTACTTTGCAATCATTCTATAAAAATAAAAATAAATGACAAACCCTGACTTTGGTGTTTTTTTAATACTTACAAGTATACAAACAAGCTTTCTGAAGACGCCACCTTGGGTTTAAGAATTTTCTAATTGGCATTTTTGCTGCCTTCAAATGGTTCACAAGGATATGAACATCCCCTTCTTGTGGCATTCACAACCTCACAAGTGGAAATTGATATGCGAGCCACGTCACGAGTTGTGAGATGTTTTGCTGATGTTTTCAGAAAAGGCAAGGCCACTGAAGTTGATTTTTCTCTGGATGGTAACATATTGTAATTCTTTGTAAATCTCATTTATTGCATTGCGATAAAACACAAAGTAATTACATTTCTTGGAAAGAAGCGTAGAATTATAAGAGAACAAAGAGTCTTTTGGCGTCCATGTGCATAGCACTATTGTTCTCCCACGTCATAACCACAAGCTCACGAGTTCCATTTCAAGGCAGCAATTTTTGGACATTTCACAGACTAAATAATTAATTTAAAAAAATTCTGCATTTTACTCAACAGTGAAAATAATGGTTAGTTGCAGCCTAGATTAAACTGTTGATCATAACTATGACAATGTCTTTATCTGTCCAACTGGCACAATTAGACAGGTCAGCCCTGCAAAGTCCCTAACTGGCTTTATTGTTTCTCAAACCAACAGCCATTTACGTGAGCCATAACACCAGCCTTTTGTTTGGAATTGCTGCCAAAGTCTGACATGTGCCCGACAGTTCAGGTCTGGAACCAGGCTAACGTCACCCTTCGCTTCATCATTTTCCCTGCTATGGTGCCCTAAAGACGCCTGATCCCTCTCTCCTCTTTCCTCTCCTAGTCTTTTTTTGCTGTGCCTCTGCAGAGAGCAACAGTCACCCTGCCGTCATGAGCTGACACTTCGCCTTGAGCAAGAATACCCCGCCATAAACACATGTACACACAGAAAAGCATTATTTGATGCAAGTCACTAGGTCAGGCAAGATGACTGGCACTTCATCTTACCATTTTCAAAGCACAAAGGCAGGGAGAACACATTTTAAACACACACACAAGCATAATTAAGTGCAAGGTCAGCGAGGACACTGACTCGATATATGCTGCCAAATATATAATGAAAATGACACTGCTATGGGCGACATTCAATGTGAACATGAACAAACAATAACACGCACACAAATCAACACACATACTCAACCACTATTTTATACAGTGTGCAGGTGAGACAGGCCAGATTCAAGTGCAGCAAAGAATGCAGTGAAGATGATACTTTACAGCAGCAACCTGTGTGAAAACACACACACACACACACACACACACACACACACACACCATTTACTGCAGAAGCAAGGTGAGGCAAGAAGCGAACATCACACTGTGAAAGGGAGCGTGTACACACAAAAATACACACTCTATATATACACATAGCCACTGTTTGAATCAAGGTGCAACGTGAAGAAGACGTTGCTCAAAGTGCTGCAAAACATGACAAAGAGAGCGAGCACACGCAACACCACATTCACAAACTAGCACGTGACATATGATCTAAGTTCAGGCCAGATGCTTGTTGGGAATGTAACAACAGCGTAAGCACACAATAACACACCTCCCCCATTAGATGAAAGCTTCAAGGCGAGACGAGAGGCAGATTCAAGAGCAGAGAAAGGTGATGAAAGTGACTCCCACCAAGCAATTCTTTGCTTCAAGGGCTGACCTGCTGGGCATATACAATATAGGATAGAAATGGAAATAGATGGACACATAAGATAATTTGGTACAGACCCTAAGAAATGTCATATTCAAGATTTTATAATTTTTTTATTTTAATTGTGAAGCAAATAATGATAATTCCCACTAATCGTGAATCATATTGCAAACCGTAATATCTGTCAAAACAATCGCAATGTGATGTTTTTACCATATCGAGCAGCCCTAAGCTAGATTAATTAAAAAATGAATTCAAATAGCTGAATACAGTGTAAAATAATTGAAGCATATATCTATACAGTCTCTATAAGAATACATGATATAAAGAATATACCTGAATACAAAAAATGTACCAAAAATATAAACACAAGATAACATACAATATAAATCAGAAGACATTGGGGTTTTAGAATGCAATGAGGTAGGGAAGGAGGATAAAAATATACAAATACATTATTGAAGGAGCAAAGGAGAAGAGTTGGTTAAGACTCAACTATAAAACTGAGGGTTCTCATTTAAACAGAGGAGTTATTGCTCTGGACAGGAAAGGCAGTTGACAGAGATGTGACTCTAGGATGAATTGATGACACTAAGGAAGACACTACATTGACACAGAGTTAACCACAACCCTAACGCAGCTGGGGACTGCACTGGTGAGGTCAGGTACTGTGAGGCACTGAAATACAATTCAGGAAAGCCATTTTCACTAATAGAGGGTGTTCTAAGTATCATCAGACGTGAAAACAAGAAACCGCCATTCATCAAAACCACAGCTGTTGCTCGTGTGGTTGTATGTATTTGATTGGCACTACTTATCTGGTTGACATCAAATTATTAAAGCCAGGTTAAACTTTTTTGCAGCACAACCTTGTCTTGTTTTGTATTTTGCAGTGGGACACCACTGCATGAACGCAGAAGTGTCACTGAAATTAATGAGGGGGCTTTGTTTTTAATGTTGCTCTAAATAGAGCCTTATCCTAACATAACCTTTACCTCTACATGCCTAAAGGCTGGAACTTGCCCTTCTTCAGGCTGTACATAATCTAATGCGCCAGGGATGTGTTTCCAAGATGCCTGTTTATACTTTTAAAACAATGAGCTTGCTTGATACTCAGCGCCGCATGATGCGTTGCTCAGATTTGTGACATGTGAACAGTGACTCCTCTGCGACCTATGGTTAGGGGGCTAGTATACTCAAAACTGCTCGCCAGGTGGTCGAAGAGCTTCTGAAATCCCTCCCCTTAAACCTTTCCAATGTCAGATTGGAGGGACTTTACAAAACAGATTATCCGACATTCTCATCTACTTCACGCCGTGATTGGACAGCTGAGGTGAGAAAGGAGCCAGGGTTTTCACCCCTCTCTAGCCCTCTTTTTTCTATTTGTGGCACTTTTTGCATGAGCAACTTTTTGAATATTTTCAGGAGAGGTCTGAGAATGTTTTCCGTTATTCCTATATTTAAACAACATTGTATCTCCCCCTCTCTGTGAGGCCTGGCTTTTCACCCTGCCTTCCAGTGTGGCTGTTCGGAACAACTATAAACACTTTTGATTTCTGGCATCGTCGACCAACACGTCGTTCAGACCACTTCTTTTCCAGTACAGCCTGGGCCTTACCTTTGTCGGCATAGACCGGCAGAGACAATTTTGTGCATTTTCAAAGACAATGGCCTAGCCTAACCCTAACCACAAACCAAGTTTTTCCCTACATGGTTAATGAGTCCCCATAATGTCATAGGGTGATTCAGTCCCCACAACGCAAGTAATACAAATTCACACATACACACAGGCGTAGGCCGAGGTGTCCTGTGTGTTAAAAAAGAAGTGAACTCTTGCACTTTTGCCCACTTTTTTCTGCATGCTTTCCATCGTCTCTCTCGATCCCTCTCCTTCAATCTGTGCCAACCTCTCTCTGCTCTCTCTGTTCATCTCTCTGCATCTTGCTCTACTGCCCACAGCCATAGGCAAGGACACACTGAGGCCTGTGACTTCCTAAGGAGGGCAGAGTCAACCTTTACGCACACACACACATTTACAGGGAACTCTGTCAAAGTCTATCACATATATTTATAACATAAAAAGCATGTGTGACAAATTGAGGTTTGCACGTGTTGCAGTGTTCGTCAGCTTCATTGAAAAAAAAAAACACCCTGAGCTCAAGTTATCATTGTTGGCAAGTTTGCTAACCATGTTTTTGCTGGTTTGCAATTTGTTATCCAGAGTCCAGGGCTGTTGTCTGGCCTATATCCCTCGCCTAGGCCTGCGAGACTGAGCATGTGACCTGCAGTATGTGTGAGACAAGATAGATAGTGCTTGTGTTGAGAGAAAGTGGAAAATGTCTGCGTACAGGTCTTTTACTTGCGCATGTGTCTGCGTTTCATTAAAACATGTGGGAGTTTACAATGAAAATAAAAAAAGCTTCCCACAATTAGATCTCTCTACCGGAGCATGTAGCAGGAATCCTCTTTTTGTTGTCACACACACGCACACACACCACAATGTAACTGACCCTTCATTAAAGCGATTACTGATTAATGAGCAGAGCACCCGCCTAATCCAGTTAAGCTTGAAGTGGGGAGACAATGCCATCGTAGCTCGCTGTCCACTGCTCTGCATGACCATGGAATGGGCAATCATATTAGCTATAGCTACCTGGTTATCTACCAATCAGAGCTGCCCCCGCCTCAGTACAGCCATCATAACATGCCGAGAGCAACTGCTGAGCCAATAAAAATACGGAGGATATGTTTGTTTTCCCATGGGGGGTTTGTTAATATAGTAGTAACGTTGTTTTTTAAACTGGTTTCGGCTTCCAGTCTTTATGCTAAGCTAGGCTAATCACCTGCTGCCTCTAGCTTTGTGTTACAGACATAGACCGAGGTATAGCTCTTCTCATCTAACGCTCTGCAAGAAACTGAACATGCTTTTTGTGTTTATTCTAAGCTAAGCGTCTCCTGGATGTAGCTTCCTATTTACTGCACAGACATGACAGTGGTGTGAATCTTATCTAGTGCTTGGCGAGGAAGAATGGGCAAAAAATGCCTTTGACTGTGGTCATTTACAAAAAGCCATACTTGGATTTGATTCATTTTTGCTTTCATTTAGTAACTTTGCATTGGGTGTAATTTTCGAGACAGCCTTCAATTAGCACTGCTGTTATTGACTGATGCATTGTTGTTTATGTAATGCAGTTCAAAATTACAATTATTTACTGAAAGGTTTCTGCAGCAGTCGGTCTTTGCACACCATTTCCAATCAATGGCGAATAGAAAAACTCCCGCACACCATCTTGCTAACTTACCATCAGGTTTACGGACAAACATCACAAACAGCTTCTTATTTAAAGATGCATGCTGGGTCAACTATCCAATCAGTGGACCATAATATTGATTACATTGAGAAACATATTCCCCCCCGACACACTTCAAACTAAGTACATCATTAGAGAACTACAACATCCATGTGAAAGCCATCAACGTCAAACAATTAGAAAATAATCCTAATAATAATTGTCAACTAAAAGAATTGTTTTAGCAAACTGCTGCAGAATTGAAGAAATGTCAATAAATTATTGCCAGTAATCCTGAAACACAGGCAGCGTGTCAAGGTCAATCTGTGTTAAGTGCATTACCAGCTCGTATTATCACACAAGTGAAACAGTGTGTAACCTGAGCTGGACAGGATTACAGACATGCACAAGCATTATTTGCATGTACCTGTGGATATAGAGCAGTAGCAGCACAGAGACACAATGTAGGTAGTGTTGAGTTGCTTTATATGTTTATTGCGTGTCCATGTTTGTGTAATAAACAGCTGCAATTTCCAGACATTAGTGGTGTGATTGTGCCGTGAGCAAGAGAGATGTTCCAGACAGCTTCCTCCCAAGATACTTTAGAGATTTTCAAAATATAAACAGGTATGCATTGAATGGAAAATTTATTGGAAAAGCTTTTATTTTTCCATCTAAGCATCCAGCTCTTATTTCAACAGGCTGAAAATGAGATCATGTAGAAAAAGCTTTGTCATAAAATGGTCCTGTGTGTGTGTGTGTGTGTGTGTGTGTTTGAATATGTACCTGTTGTCAGCATGATTTGTGTTTCCCTCACAGCACGTCCTTTTATGTAACTGGTTGTCACAGTGTCCTTGTTTATAACACATCAGATGAAAGCGAAGCATATGTCGGTGACATTGTCCGTAAATAGGTGTCACTACACCTTGGAAATGGAAATGTGTGTGCGTGTGTGCAAGCTGCCAGATGGGAGTCCATGATTCCTCAGCAGGGGGATCATTGCCAGGAGACAGTGCGGCTTTCAAAAACACACACAAACCTTACAATACCGCAACAAATGCCTCCTCCGAACACAGCGGTATTACAGCCCCCATCGACCACATCTACACTGCAGCAGCAGCGGGAGGAGAAATCAAATTTCTCTATTAAACACTATGTGAGAGAAATGAAAACCAGCCACCAACCAAATCATTTTTTTGTCTACCCCTTTTTGTCAGATAGCCACTCATCACGGGGGAAGCTTGTTTCTTTTCTAAAATCTAAACTGGCAAATGAACAGTATTGGCCTATTTTGTTTTTTTTTTACAGGAAACCATGTGTTAAAAAGTGAAGCCCCTATCATACCATGGAGTGTTGCATTATGGGTTGTTTTTAGCCTTTAGCCATAGAAAATCATTCCTGCGTGGGATTTCAGTTAAGGAAGAGAACGATCTTTTCCTTGGTCTAACCATGTCTTGCAAACACTTTCCCAACAGGACTAGTCTGAAGGTGTTTTGTATCTTTAAAAACTATATTTCCAAAAGCGACTGATAAAAAAACAGAAGGGGTCGTCCTGTATTCGGGCCGGTTGCAAATGTTTCCCCATTTGTTTGAGCAGCATCCACAGCAACCAAACTGGGTGTATTTTAATCAGTGCTCAATAATAATACCAATAATGACATTTTCCTTTTGACTCATGTTCAAGCCTCTAAACTGACACTGTTGTCCAGCTAATTTTAATTGTTAGGAAGGTCTATAAAGGGGCATGTATTCCACTATTTGGGCATTACAGCATTGAAAATCATACCAGTGAAATTCGTTTGAGTGGGTTAGCAGCTTTTTTAAAGCAGAGTGAGAAGTTTCACTGCAGGTTTTTACAGCCTATCTGCCTTCAAGCTGCTGAGAAAAACACGACTCCCTTCCCTGCGAAGATTTTACTGGTTAGCCATTTGAACTTTAAAATGATGAACAACGCAATAAAACACATTCCCTAATCTTGTATAAACAGATGATTAGAGGCAATAATGGTCATGCTCATCATCTCCCATTTCTCCCCGAGGATCGAGCTAGGAAGTGCTAATATCAGAAATAGTAAATAATAATGGAAAGTCAGGCTGAGAAGGAGGAGGTTTTATCTCCCTTCATCTCCAACAGGCGAGCTGAGCCTGCAGAGGAAACTTCAGACCTCTCGGGCCACTCAGCTGTGCGGAAGAATGAGCAGCAGCAAAGCTAAAGCCTCTTAATGACCACTACTACCCCGTCTGCATGTTTGTGTGTGTGCATGTATGCATGAACTTGTTGGCACTCTCCATTTCTTTCCATTTGTGTGTTTTCAGCAGACGCGGTTTAGGGGGCAGGGTGGATAATGTAACGCTGACACTCGAGGAACGAGTGTCGTCCCTCCATTGTGTTGCAGGGCAATTACAGAAAAACGAGTATAACAAATGCCTCGATGTATAATTCAGAACATCCTGCATTTCTGCGCTACGCATCTTCTTGCCAACAGTATTCATTACCAGGCCAGCAGATAAGCATTTATTTTTAATGCAATGACCCTGCTGTTTTCATTTATTTATATGTTTATTTTTAGCACAATTTTTTGGGGCTTTTGGCTGATGCTCTTTTAAAGAGAAACACACAGAAAGAGCTGAAGATCTTCAGTTGCTGAGTTACTAAAATTTTAAAGGTTTCTAACAGTAAATTGTTCACTTCTCGTGTCTTCAATAGAAGAGACTGGCATGATTGATGTTTAGATAAAGATTACCATCGATGTGGAAGTCGTGGCTACTTAATATATTTAATATCGTCAATTATCGTCAATTATGGTTGAAACAAAGCAACCACAAATTGAAATTGTGGTTGCTTTGTTTTAAACAATCATTTAAGTGGTGAATTTCAGGCTTGTTTCTCACAAGTGGAAATCCAGCGGCTGATAACCAGAATTTCACATGTGCAAAAACTAGAGAAAATTCAAAAACAAACATGCTCTTCTAATCATCTTGTGTGGCCCTCAAAACTATCTCATAACCCGCCAGAAGGGTCGTGTCCTCATTATACAAACATATTCCAATGTTGAAGTCTCAGCGAATCAGAGGATAAGATCAATACCACTGTCATGTCTGCACGCGAAGTAAAAAGCAAGAGGTAGCAGATGATTAGCTTAGCTTAGCATAAAGACTCAAAACGGGGAAACAGCGAGCCTGGCTTTGTCAAAGTTTAAAAATCCATTTACTAACATTTCTTGACTCAGTGATTACACAGTTATATCTAGTTTGTTTATTTCATGCACAAACAGAATTGTGAAAATAGCAATGTGTTTTCTTTAGATGAAGTTAGTGATTTTTTAACTTAGGAGAGAGGCCCAGCGTCAGGCTAGCTGTTTGCCCCTGCAGTGTTTCCCATTAATTAACGAGACCATGGCGGCCCAACGCAGTCCAATTTGTTCCGCCATAGTTTCGAAATGAAACGAAAATATTTTTAAACATCTCATAACAACATAACAGACGTCTAACGTTGTGTTTTGTGGGTGCTGCTGTGAGCTCGCACGCTCACGCACCTTGGCATCCGACTCGAGACAACCACTCTTTTTTTTTTAGATAACTACAGTAATGTTAACGCTCTGTTTCTGTCACTCATTTGTGAGAAGGCGATTAAGCTAGCTGCACACCTTTTAAACCCACTATGGTAAATCCACTGAAAGGGACCAGTGCGAGCTGACAGGCAGATTAGCGACTTTATCCTCTCAGTTTCTCTCTTTACAAAGTGTTGCAGTATGAGAGTCTGACCTGATGTTACGCAATATGAGAACCACATACAACATAATTTATCGAATCAAGATGGACTTGATGAATTTAGCGCGAGGATACACATGTGACAACGTCCAGTTTTCAAAATAGTCTATACAGTACAGAAATAAGATTAATTGGATTATATTCACAAAAAGTATAGGCTAAAACATATTACCTTACATGTGTCCATTAAAAGTAAAAAAACTACAACAACAAAATGTTAGGGAAATTATTTATTCTATTTTCTATTCTTTGATTTAGGGTTGCTGGAAAAACATTAAATAAATTAGTTGACTTTTGTTGCCGTTTCATCACCATTTATATCTCTACAATGGGTTTATGATCAAATAGTTTACTAGAGCACAACATTGTTTACGAGAGGGCAAAGTTCTTCATAGATAGCCTCTTCATTTTGCACCAAATTAATGCATTTACCTTTAAAATGTACAAATACACCATAGACTCTTAAAATCCCGTGGGAAACACCGCCTTGCTTCCAGTCTTTATGCTCGCCTCCTGCCTCTAGCTCAATAACCAAAAGACATAACAGTGGTATCCATCTTCTCATCTAACTCAAGACAGCGGTGCAGGGGTTTCCCATGTTGGAGTCGGGACCCGCCCAAGGGGGTTGCAAGATAAATCTGATTTGTCACAAGATAATTAATAGAACGGGAAAATGGAAAAACACATTTCTGCTACATTTTTTTTTCTTCTCTTTATATTTGCTTGCAATTTGCAGCAATGTTTTACATCCCCGTGCTTCTAAACATTATTCAAATAAAACAATTTAAATTTTTGGTTGAACTGGCCGACATGCAGACATATGCAACCTGTGACAAGGGGTCACGAGCAGTGTCAGGCAGCTAAGCTTTACTTAATAACATGTTACAGTAATGTGTTATACTTTTCAGTAAGAAGTAGTTTCAAGGCATTACAATACAATTCAGCAATTACATTACAGTTACTAGCGTTAGTAATGATCCGTTACTTTGATATTTAAAGGAGCATTTGTTTGCGGCCTCACTAGCAGTTTGATGGAGGGTTGATATGAATTTGTTTCCTCTACAGTCAGTGGACAGACTGGTCTGAGACATAATAGCTAGGTGAAGCTGTTACCATCAACCGAAAGAGGGGAAATGCACCTCATTACTCCAACGTTGTCTTATTCACATGTATGTGCTTCGCTGCTTTGCTACCGTTACCCCCATTTAAACCTGCATTCAGGAGTTCCCTAGTTTTGTTTGGAGTTTGGTGGACTTTTTATATTTGTGCATGTGTTAAATAAGACGCAGTGCGTGGGTGTGGAGGATCTGGAGCTGTTTAAAGGCCCATCTAACAGAATTGGTCTGAGTAACGTGAAGTTACATAAGTAAAGTAGCGCATTACTTTTGCAGCTGAGTAATTGGTAAAGTGATGTTAAAAATAAGAAAAATAAAATATAATAATTAAGTGAAATTGCTTTGTCAGTGAGGAATGTGAATAAGTAATGAACATTTGATTAAAGTTTTCATGTAACCTGCCCAACACTGGTCACCAACCAAAAAGATCTCTCCGCTTCTCCCTGCTCACTCGTGTCTTGGAGCCACATTAAAAGGATAGACTCAGCATCCATCTATGGACCTGAGTTGTGGGACTTTCCACTCAGCTCTTTAAGGAGACCTTTAATAATGCAAGGCGAGAAGCTCTGCGACAGGGCCCATTCCCGGAATACCTGACGCAGAGTAGGTCTTAACTAAACTCTGCTGCACGCTGGAATCCAAACCATTTGTGGTGTGAACACTAGCAGGACCACCGACATTTCACCTGACAGGAATGATAAACACACCTGGGAACTGCTCTGTCCCTGCCGATGTTTATTCACTACAGCCTCACCATTTATGAGGTGAGGCTGCAAGCCTGGTGGAGCAGCTAATGTATTCATCAATGGGATTATTTAGCTGCGGAAAAAGAAGGTTTCACCCCCCCGAGGTGTGGGAGAAGAACAAATGAACCGATTGGAGGGGATAGCGAGTGACACTGCAGAACCCAGAAGAGACAGTGGAGAGAGGAATCACTGACGATACACCACTGAAAGAGCTGGTTCGGAGCCAGCGAAATGATTTATTCCTGTCTAGTAAAGAATAGAAGGTCAGAAGGGCTGAACACAGAAATGACCTCAGAGGCACTCATGCTGAGTTGATGGATATGGAGGAAGTGTGGAACTGATTTCAGATTACTGTGTTTCTGTACCCTTCGAAACAAATATTCTTGGTATCCTGGTTGCACATACATGAAGATGGTGAAGTGAACTCGCATAAAATTTGACTCATAACTGCTCAAACTAGTGATATCAGCTCTCACCATCTAATATTTCCTGTTACTACCCCCTAAATAAGACCACACTTACACAAAGCAAACAGTCCTTGGTTTTTCTACGCTTAGGATTTTTTCAGGTTTCGCTACAGATTGGGAATTTGGGGCAGGCGGCTCGGTGCATGTTTGTGCCTGCCGGGGCAAATTCAACCCACAGCGCTGCATAAACAGCATACCAAGTGGCATTTTTGGGTAGACAGGAAGAGGTTAGAGCAACGACACCTCGGCTAGAGGGGGGAAGTTCTGAGTCCTTCTTGCAGCAACAACGATTAAGCAACAAGAAGTTAACATTCAGCTGACTGCAAGACATCATTAGGTCTGAATATCACTCTATAGTAGATGCAGGTTATTCCAGCACTGGAGTACTGTGCCACAGATTAGCAGTCATCACCCTTTCTGAAGACTTTCCTCCTGCCTTTTTCTGTAAGAAATCCAATTTAAATGTAGATGACAGTGCCACCACTTCTTCTCCCAACTCCCAGTCTCATCCTCTCTCCATCCTCCTTTTTCAGGCTCTGCGAGTCTCTCCTCCTTTGCTGCAACTGCAGTGAAATCAAACATATTTGACGGACCGTGACGGCTGCTGAAACCCCCCCCCCCCCCCCAAAAAAACATCGACTATCGCATTTCGAAGCACAATGGCAAAATGTTTTCAATCTGCTGTGGATTTTAGCGCTCAAACACAAAGACGGTAATAATCCGTGTCTCAAAAGAAAGGTCAGGATGAAGGATATTTAAAATGTATGCTAACAGTGCGAGCTGTTCCAAAATATAGATACAGAAGTGTATCGTTTATTCACAAGCGCATGGTGCACACACACACAGTCAAAACATTAAGAAGCAAAACATACCATTGAGGCTTTGCTTCTAACCCAGCAAAGCCCCAAAGCATTTTAGAAAGCAGCATTAAGATGTCAGCGGGTGAGCTTGGTATGCTCCTTTCACCAGCATGCTTTTTTCCACTTATTGTTTTCAGTAACCTAAACATCTGAGCGAATCTGGAACGATGCAGTTCAGTCTTCTAACTAGAAAAACAATACAATTTAAGGCAAACTTGGATTGTTTCAGATATACAAGCTAGGTTTAACAGGTGAAATCTGCAACACAAGTAGAAGATAAAAACGTATCAATTCTGCAAACATGAAATCTTGAGATCTCCCTTTTCTACATTCCTCCTTACAGTTTGATTTGCTGTAAGATCCATCATCGGCTCTCACACTGTATGTTCAGTGGCGTGTGTGAATCACATGACCGCCACTTCTCTCACAACAGTTAACTTTTGACCTTGAATCTAACTCACAACTGCGGTTATCACTATGGCAGCCTAAATAGGGCTGGAGCACATACGTGGACATCACGGCCAATATGTGTCCCTTTCATGCAGATGAAACGATCACAGGTCACACGAGCAAGTGCATCTGTTTCTGCCAGCAGCAGTGACATACAGTACATGCCAGCTGAATCCCTTTACAGACAGGCAGCTGAGCCCTTCAGTCAAACAAAGACGCCTCCTTGAGTTTCTTTGTTTGGGCCTAAGCTAAGGTGGATAAGGTGTCTCGCCTACTGTGACCTTGCTGCATTGCCCACGTGAACATACCTATACACATCTATACATAACCTTCATTGCCTTATACAGCCTGTAGAGATCAATACATCAAGAAAACAGGCAACACATTTAATCAAAAATTATTCTTTCCTGCCCACAGAGTCACCTACAGAATCTTTCCTGTGCTCCCCTTCTTCTCCAAACCAATATATCACAGCGCCTGATGCTACAGCTGTATCGTATATGAAAACAAAATGCCCTTCTGTAGCTGCAGTGACAGTTTGCAACCCAATGCTTCATCAACATCTGCGCCTGCATTGATCGGGTGGCAACTGAGTCTGTCTGGGAAAGGCTGCAGCTGCTCCTGTACAAACAGGGGTATAAAAGATAACCATGGGATGTGCCTGTGTGTGTGTCATCTACAACATTAGGGCTGTAAAATCCACCAGGTAATTATTATTTGGGTGGACTGGTGGTAGTCAACCTGAGGACGTCCAAGTGTCCTGGAGGGGTTAAATATCCCAGTTAGAGCAAAGGAAATTGTAATAATTGCCTTTAATGTGGCCTTAATACTGCATTAACAGCAACAAGCCTATAATAGGCTATGAGGTATTTTCTTTTCAAACAGGCACCCATGGGTGTTTGCCTGTTTATAACTCCCCAGTGTGAACACACTGACTGGGTTATTTCCACCCAGCATAATGATAAGTCATGCTCGGCTTTCGTAAAACCCCCCTTTCTTTTTCGCCTTACCCCCCCGCCCTCCTCTGACATACCTCGGCACACAGCTAGGTGAGGAGCGGTCCACCTCCCAGGTAGCGTACAGGTTCATGTGGACCGGCCGGTTGGAGGTGATGCTGACCGGCTTGGAGGGCTGCATGTGCGGCGAGGGGACGCCCCCAGTCCGCGGGAGCCCTCCTCGCTCCGACATCCTGGAGGCTGGAAGCGGGCTTTCAGACGGAGCCGAGAGGAGGAATACCCGTAGTAGCCTGGCTTCTTCTCCGTGTGTGTGTGTGTTGTCCTTTTTTGGTGCCTCCTCCTCCTTCCTTTGGCTTATTTTTCAGGCTCCTGGTGGTGCAAATGCGTAAAACGCTCCCGTGTTCAGCACAAAACGCAAAGTTGAACTCCTTTGTGCTATTCGCCGCCCGATAGTGAAACCATGGCAGTCGTCGGGGTTTGTACCCGAAAGCAGGCGCCAAATCCCCGCGTCCGTGTTTGTGTCCTCCCGCTACCCCCCGCGCCTCAGCTGCGTGTCTGCTCGATGTGTGCTGCTCGGTCGTGTTTATCGGTGTAGGAAGCGGAAATTTCTCTCGCCGAAGTCGCACAATGAGCAGAAAGCAGCGAGCTACGCCTCTTCAGTCAGAGGACGTAAAGCACCAGAGAGAGAGCGAGAGCGAGAGAGAGCGAGAGGGGCTGGCCCACACTGTGCTGTAAATGTTCCTGGGGGTTTTTAAGTCCCAGGTTTCCATATGTTCAATCTATTCTTAAATTTACTGCACTGTGTATATATGATGATATTATCTTCATTTTCATTTTCTATTTTTACAGAGAGGATGTAATAGCCTGCACTACATGTAGGGGGGAAATGGTTTACCTCCAGTTGTACCTGTAAGGTTCACTGAATTGAATTGAGATTTATTTTTTTTATTTAAATTTAGTATTTGTTATTATTAATTGAAATAAGTTTCTGTTATTTATGTACATTTTATTGTTTACTTTTTGTTTTGTCAATTTATATGTATATTATTGCTATTATCAATAAAAAATAAACATATAATAATGTATGTTCTTAATTATATTATTTACATAACATTACATCAACATAAACATTAAAATCATATAAACGTCATCTACATCAACATTATTGTCATTATTATATTAATGTATATTGTATTTATTTCAACAGAAAGTTGTCTTAATTGTTTTGTATAATGCTTTTTTTTCTATCGTTATAATATGTCTCATAAATTATGTAGCACAGTATAATGTATTGGTGTGTCTTACTTTTAAAGGGCTGATTATGAGAGGAGTTGTTGTGTGCATGTGGTTTCAAGCTTTTTCGAGATAATAGAATCTATTAACATACAAACATGCTTGTCTGCCTGCATTTTTCCACTTCTGTTTATCTTGTAATCGCCAAGTGGAAGCAACACCCTTTCTTTCCTGTGAAACACGCTGCAGGCCTCCCTGCGTCTGGCTGCCAGTGAGTGCAGCATGAGACAGGTGCAGTGTTTGCACCTTCAGATCACAAAGGCAGGGCTACAATTACAATCTCTGAATCTGAATATGAATCAGAAGGTGACCTAATCACTTCACAAACGTCACAGCACGGCTGACTGCACTCAGCTTGATGTTTCTCCACAGGCCGATCACCACAGCTGTGACTGGGACTTTCAACATCATTATGTGCTTGACATGTTCACGGATGGTTTTTGATGTTGTAAATATCACAATTGAATAAATTATAAAAGCATAACTGGAAATTGTTGCTGGTTGCATGTCCATAACCACTGGTCGTAATGATGTGGTAATGATGTAACCAAAAGCAAATAGCTAATGGGGTTTTGTATTTGATCTCTCTTTAACTTTCACATCACTTACATAGGTTTTTTATTCTAGCACCGCAGCATAAAATAGTGTAGCAAAACATAAGGTCCATTATGTTCCAACATAAAGTAATAACAAGTTTAAACATTTAACACGTACAGTCTTGGAAGTAGTATGAAGGCAGCTCAGGATATTTAGAGTTTCAACAACATTGAGGTCATTTGCGTAGAGTAAACTGAAAACATTTCTTTGAGCTGGTAATAGGCTACCATTTCTTTTTGATATAAACCTAAACTACTTTTGCTACTTAGTGAATGTTACATGTGCAACACTTCAGTTTCACTATGCAAGAGCTCATAGGGGAACTTCACTGATTTTACACATCACAGACTGTCTACGGGGGAGTACAACTAAATACTAAATAAGAAAAGCTTTGTAGTTCAATTGAGGCTACATTAGCCACTACTAGCATCCGAACACATTTGAATCTTCAACCAAAATGTCGGCAGTCAAGTTGCATTGTAGGTAATGAAGGCTAAAACAAGGAAAAAGAAAGTGTGGAATAAAAAAAACACAATATCTTTGGTCAAGATTAATTGATTTTAAGCTTCTTTTTGGCTAACTGTCCACCATGAGTCCGACACTGTTATGTGCAATGCTAAATTAGCAGAGCACTCTTTAAAGGCGCCATTACTTAAAAATTTACTTTCACTTGTAATAAATTATGGTAGGTGTATAGGTCATAAACTGGTTTGTGAGACAAATTTAATCACAGTTGGGCTCCCATTTGTCAGCAGTTGTGTTTTTTAATGGCAGCCAATATAGGAGAGGTGGTGACGCTGTTTCACGCCCTGTGCATACAGGTTCAAACATAATGTGGATTGTAGTCAAGGCCGATCATGTACAGACCAGACAAGACAGTTTGGTTTTCATTTCACACCAAACAAAAGAAAAGAAAAGCGGACATCACTGGCTAGTTAGCTCTTCCTCTCAGATTGAGAGAAGGTGTGAGAATCAGTGAAATCAGAGGTTTCACTGGTGAGCTGGAATTAAAAACCATGCAGACTCTCGGCCTGCCTATCTCTGTCCTCTGTCCCTCGCTCTCCATAATCAGCCAGATGACTTGAACAAAGTGCAAACCGCCCTGCTCTTTTTAACACGCTTCTCTCCTGCGATTGATTAGGAGATTAGAATCAAGCAGATTAAAACATGGTGACGGGATAATCCTGGGTTACTTTTTACACAGCGCCCTAAATCTGCCGGGTCATCAAGTGACACCGCACAGGCTCCAGAGCCAACGTCAAAAACAATTAAGTTCATACAGTCTCTTATGCAACACAAGTATGCTCTGGTAGTATTGTGTGTTTACAGTATTTGCAATAGAATATTTTTGAATTCTTTCACATTATGCCTTGATTTTATCAGTTCCCAACTGAATTATACTGATGTGCACAGGATGCCCACTTCTCTCTGTGTTTGCAATATTTGGCAAAATACACCAATTCATATATAATAAGCCTGCAACTAAAAATAATTTTATTACTGATGAATATCTCGTTGTGTAATGTATGATAATAGTGAAAAATGTTCATTACCACCTCTCAGAGCCCAAGATGATTTATTAAAAATGCTTGTTTTTGTCCAACCAACGGTCTAAAACCCAAAGGTACTCAGTTTACTATCATATACAACAAAGAAAACCTTAAAATCATGACATTTGAGAAGCTGGAAGCAGTTAAATGTTTGGCATTTTTGCTTGGAAAATGACTGAAATGATTATCAAAAACTAATTCATCAATGTAAATATATGTAGACTACAGTTCAAAGTAATTTAGGTGTAAAAGATAAGGTTTTCAATGTTGATTCCAGGACTATATTTGGCAATGCACTGGATGGATGGCTCTGTGGGCAGTGTGATTACAGTCAGTCTCCCATCCTGATTCAATGAGAGTGCTGGCAGACAAAGGTAATACTTACATGTCTGGAGACGATGTAATTTACTCCAGAATGGACACATGTCCCACTTTCAAAGGTGTCACTGTGAAATACCTGCTACAATCACCATCAGTTGTCCAACCAGCTTACGCAGCTCTCTGTATACTGGCAGTATGCGTGCGGTTGTATTTTGTTAGACAGAGAAAACCTTTGATTTTGATAGTGTGACCGAGTCAATATGCGGTTGCTGCAGCTATTTAGGGCACTGTGCGCGTCCAAGACGGTCAGGTGACTGTCACGTTCAGAGTCCTCTACAGCCCTCTACCGGTAGAAACGTGCACTGACGCTTGTTGTACTGTAATACCATAGCAAGGAGTCTGCATGTTTATGTTTGTGAGAATGAACGAGCCATTAATTGAACCCCTGACATCTTGCTTTGAGCGATAATGAATTGATGATGAGGATGAGATAGGTCTCGTCTCTTTATGAAACTTAAAACTGACTTGTTTTGACAGTACTCTATTTAGACTGTAGACCATAACACACCACCTCTTGAAATGTACCTTATAAATGTACCTTGATTGAGGGGGGTAGTTATGTGCAGACAGTCTCTTGGCTCTGAGCAGTTATCGCTCACCCTCCCTTTGCAAGCGCGCAGGAGAAGCTACGGTTCCCCCAAAATATTACATAGCAAAGAGCATGTCCTAATTGTACCAGTAAAATGAGACAACAAGCCAGAACTCCTTTTCCTTCATTTATCTTATAGTGGGGATGAACAATTAAAATAAAAATCTTAGCAAAATCACCATTTTAAATTAAATATTGTGATGCTGCAGATGTCTTGGTCTCATATTCTAGAGTTAAAAGAACATCTTTGTTTGGTACATATGCCCGCCAAAAAAAAATAAAAAATAGTCGCACTATTACCATTTACTGCGTTTTCAATGAAAAGGAGAATTTTCCCTCTAATATCGCAAATCTATCATATTGCAATATCAGGCACAATAATCCCAATGACATCTAAACTTTTCAGCCCTACCCTATAGTCATGCTGCTTTGACTGGATCAGCGGTCTCAAACTATCTAATGCTAAGTGAAAACTTACAGCAGGTACCCACACAAAGTGATGAAATGCAACCACAGGAAATGGAAACTCAGGGCAGTACAGTTTTGAATTCTTGTCATCACTTCATTTATTTACAAAAAAAGACATGGTTACAGAGACAAAAATAACCAAGACATAAAATGTTGAGTTAAACAGGTCACCATTCTCACGGGACACGCATTACATGACATGCGTCACGAAAGTATCGTCTATTTATAGTTGTAAAAAAGGAACAAAAACGTGTGTGTACTGCTACTGATCTAACAGATGACTGGTGTTGCAGTGTGCATCCTCCGAAGTTAAAATATGAGTATTGCTCTTCCTCTTCCATTTCCTGTTGTGACTCATTCTCTCGCAGCGCTTCGTCTCGGTGTTTCTGCTCTAGAACTTGAACTCTTTGTATTTCTTGGCACCGCCTCGGGTGTCCTGCGGCTGGGCCTTCCTCTTTTTTTGCTGTACGGTGACAAGCGAGCAGAGATGATGCGGGGGAGAAAAAAAAAAGAAGAGGCTTTTAATATTCAAATGTTGCTTCAAAGAAACAACTAATAAGACTGGAAACCACACCGCAATGACAGCCTCCCACTTTCTTTCAGTTTATAAATAAAACACTTGCTGAGTCATGCTTTTTTCCTACATAAGTTTACCATGTGGGTCTTAAATATGAATGTTAATGATGCAGCTCGTCATCTGTTATTGAGGAAAGGAAAATCTGTTGTATTTTTATACCCAAGTTGTCTGGTGCAACTTAAGATTGTAAAAGTTAATAAAGGGAAAATACATTAAGTGATAGAAGCATAAAGTTCACCCTACATAAGGTTTAGTAGCTTTTTAAGACAACAAAATTTTAACTACTACTATCTAGAACGATCACACATTTCAGTGGTTTTAAAACTCCTGTTTGGCTGGTTGCATTGCTGTCTTTAGGGTTTTATCCGGAAATTAAGAACAGAAAACAAGTACATTTATTTCTATTTCAATAATGACATCGATTCTGTGTCTCTGTACCTTCTGTTTGGCAGCGTGTTCAGCCACCATGTCGCTGAAGTCCTCTTTCTCCACCTGGGCCTGCTGCTCTCTGACGTGCTCCTCGTACTTCTGCGTCATGGCCATGGGGTCCAGCTCCAACTCCTCCGGAGCCAGGGCCACCTCTACGCCCTGGGACTCCTGCCCTCCGCCCGCCTTACGACCTGCCATAGCCTGGAGACCGCACAGAGGGGGAAACCAAAGAGGAAGCGCTTTAAGGCATGGCTACAAAACAGAATACAGCAGCATTTTGTAAATTTAATTTGGACATATATACACGCACAAACATCTCTCATCTCAAGCTCACAGAGTCGCCTTACCCCTGACACGTCATAGATGTGTGTTGAGGCCATCATGGCCGCTCCTACGGGGCCAGTCCTTCTCTCTGGGAGCACCGTGAACAGCTGTGGCGTCTCATTTCTATGAGCACAACCAACCAAGAAAACAACCGTATTTTAGCTTATTAGTCATTACTCTATCTATTCAAAACAACAAAGTTTAGAACAGGATGATTGGTGGTTACAGACTAATATGGCTGGAGGTACAGCTTTGACATTAGCTATTAAGTTACAGTGAACAAAGTTTCTACTTTAAAATATCCAGGCCTTTGATCCATTAACAGCTAAGATGACTGTAAAGATGAGAGTAAAGGCTTTTTATTCCCACATCATTTCGAGCAGTAAAAAGGTAGTTTTATGATAACTTACGCCATATAAACTATATTTTATCATGTAAACGTTTACATGATAAAATATAGTGTATAAATGTTTCTTTTTATCATATTCTAAGCTCTGTCAGTAAATCCATTAGCTGAAAATGCTCCCTTTGTTGCTGGTGTGTGCTGCAACGTAACAGCAGGAGCACTGCTACAGGAGTTAATGGAAAAATTAAAAACAGCAGCCTTTCTGCGACACTCACCCATCCATAGCCTCCTCGATCTTCTTCTTCCTCAGCTCAATCAGCTCTGGGGTCTCCATGCCGGCGGGTACTGATGAGAAGCCTCCGGGGGTGATCAGCCCACTGAAACACACAACATGACATCCAGAATGTGACGAGTGCATCGATGCGTGTCCGTCTCCATGAATGTATCTTTGTGGGCATGTATGAATATTATGTCATTTTAACATAGAAGCAGAAAGGGCCTCACTCATCTGTGTATACACAACCCACACAGATGGACAAGGACAGGCACACGGATCACGGAGCAGCCGAACGCCTCATCAACTGTACCTGCTTAAAATTCTAATCAGAACCGGCGCTTTCATCTGAAAGTTGATTTTATAATTACATGGCAATTATGGTAATGTAATTGGTCTGCGCGTCTCTGCATTGATACGAATCTATTTAAAGATGGCTCGTTGCAAAGAATGCGTTGTTACTGGCCCAATTAGAAAACCTTGACTTTGTGACTTCTTGATTAATGCATTGACCATAATCTGCATGCCTAGTACCTGTCTGCTGGTGTGAAGAATCCAGTTTCGTCTGGTTTCTCCTCGTCGCTCTCCTCCTCCTCCTCTTCCTCGGATGACTCCTCGTCTGAAGGCTCCAGTTCTCCCCACGGCGTGTGATCCACCTCCTCCTCCTCCGCTTTGGCCTGATCATAAACAAAGACCTTTGATGACAATCTGAACTAAATGTATGATGTACACGGCAGGAATGCAGCGATTACCGGATTTCACTGTTAACCGCGCTTTAAACCGTCACGGTTAATTAATCATAAAGGCTCCGCTACTCCAAGTGTTTCTGTTGCACAAAAGAAAAACAAAGTTACGCGAGCGGTGCACCAGTTTAAAGTGCCGTGCTTATCAGAGACATGGAGGCTACTACTGAACACTGGTTAACTCTGGCAGAAGGACCAAACTGTGAAGCTTTATTTCCACCAAAGAAACGGCAGAAGTCGGCATTGTGGGAGCATTTCGAGTACACCAAGACCGAGCATAGAAAGGCGCTATACAAGTACGGAGCATTTACATTTACCGAGCAGGGTTGAAACCTGTTGCTGATAAAGGAGCAAATATCTACATCAAATATGATGTAATACATGCAATGTATACATAATAATTGAGTTAAATAAAGTGGCAAGTTGGTAGGGAATTAAATATAAACTGTAAGTATCACTTACAGCCGCAGTGGTGAGAGTTGGGCTTTCAGTGCAACGTAAACAAACAAACCAGGTGCAACCATTCAGACCCACCGTTGTGCTATGAAACCCATTATTTTCAGTAGCTTGTGCCATGGTTTGGTGCTGGGTCAAGCAACACGCACCATATCGTTTGGCGAGCACGCACGCACGGTAGTCGAACTTGCTTAGTGCAAATCGCTTCTTTTCTGAAAGGGCCGTTATGGATGATAGAACGTAGTCTAACTTTACATCCTATTGCCTCCTCCTGTCTGTGTTGAGAAAATGTTGCCAGATGTAAAACACTAACACCAGGAGCTTATAAACTTCCAGGACTCTACCAATTAGCTGCATTTCAGTTATTAACAACACTGCATGAGAGAGGTCTCAATTTCATTTTGATGGATGAGAGTAGATGACAATAACAGTTCATTTTATTCCGCTCCTTAATATCAATTTCCCCTGGGGGATAAAAAAAATTAATATTAGTTTTATATTAACAATAAGACTTAAATATAATAGGCGTATAATTGTTAATGCAATTACATTATAAAATGAACTTAAATAATTTCCAGTGTTAAATTAATTAATGCATAATAATTGTAATAATTGTGAAACCGTAATTATTCCTGACAATAATTGTACCAACAAAATCTATAATCGTTGCATTGCTAGTACACGGTGAAGATGTAAACACTCCTAACGTTTCATTTAGAGCTGAACTGTTGATGTTAACACTGCGAGAAAACAAAGTCCAATGTATTATGGCATTAAAATTTTTCTTCTTTTGCTTTCTCATTTTCATCGTTTCATTATATTCATTTTGAGAATTTACTGCATTGTTAATTTTTTTTTGTAGTTTAGACACTCAGACAAAGGATGGTGGTTGTAATGTTATAATGTACTGTACACAATTCAAAACCTTTTACAGTTTCTGCAAAGAACCCTGTAGTCATGGGTGTGTGAGTCTGTGTGGTCCTGACCTGGAAGTCTGCAGCATTGGTCCCAAACACGTCACCGTAAAGAGGTTTGCCCATTTCATCTACTGGCGGCTTCCCCCAGCCTCCGGCGTGATAACCAAACGTACAGTTCTACAAGGCGGAGGAACAAGAGGTTGAAGAGACCAAAGAAACATTAAACATGCTGAAATACAGATCATCTTTGGTGTTTTGAACAAGGGGCCACACTGTAAACATGAAGCCAATGGAAAACGATTGATAAATTGGATAATTATTAAACTTGTAAATAAAAACAAGTTCTGCAGTTTGAGAAGTTGACTTACATCTGGGATGGGGGAGTTGAGCCCGGGGATCTTGAGATTGGGGTAGGAGGGAGGGGGGCCGTACCTCTGCATGGCTATCAGCCACGGAGGAGGCACCTTGTGGGCGTTCTGAGGAAGAAGAGGAGACAATGTGAACATTTTCTCACTAGATGTTCTAAAGCAGTAGAGAGTGCGCTCCTTCAAACTTTGGCAAAGCCAAAACTATTCTGGATCATTGGTGGAATACTGGGTAAACTCTCTGAGGGTTTATTTGAGCTAAAATATGTTCAGGATTCATTTATCCTTGTTAACTGTTGTTGCCTGTGACTGTGAAGATTTGAGAAAAAGCTGCCCGGGTGCATATATATATATTTATAACAGTCATTATCTCAGCGGTTGTTTTCCTGTCCTTGTTACTGTGTCGGTGTTTCTGAATAAACAAGTGTTGTCACGTCTCGTCTTACAAGAGGAGATTTGTTTTCACAGCCTGAACATTCATGCATTTAACAGCAGTAACAGGGCGAGCGATGCATCATGATAATAGGGAAAGTGACAGAACAACAGGGACAACAAAACAACAAGACAGAGACTCCAGCAGACAGGCACAGATATGTTGCCCAAGGCAGGTGACATATTTTTGGCAATGTGAAACTACTAACTCAAGATATACTATGTACGGCCGTATTTGTGTATTTTTCAAGAGAAATTCATTTAATTTCACTGCTCTGTAAACTTGACTTTTTCCCTTTTCTGTGGTAGTTGTATAGTTTTGTTCTGTATGTTAGTTAATCTTACGGGTCCAACTGGCATGCCCAGTGCGATACGCAGCTCATCTGACAGATCTCCAGGCTTCTTCTCTTTCAGACGGGTTTCAAACTCTTTCCCCTGCAGAGACACAAAAACACACAGCGGGTCGCTTGGTTGGCCTTTTAAAAACAGCTTGCAACGCTGGCTATCCAGCCGGGGCTGATCGCCATGGCACAAAAACAAAAAAGAAAATCAGCCTTTAAAATTCAACCACTGGATCCCACAGAATATGAAGAAGATTGCACTGCAAGTTCAAAGAAATCCTCAAGGATGGACCAACCTCGTAGTAAAGGTCTCCGTGGATGGTGAGTTTGGGTTTGATCTGCCATTTGAAGAAGGCGTCGTGGAGCTTCTGGTAGTCGATGTCGATCTTTCCCATCTTGGGACGAACCTTCTCTCTCATTTTGGTTTTCATGGTTTTGGCGTCCTCCTGGAAACGTTAAATGAAAAACAAAACCAGAAAATGAAGAAGCTACGTCGGCGTTCCACTGCTTGTTCTTCTTAACAGAACAGAAAATTTGGAAGGAGCAGCTGGAAAATGAGCAAACATCTCTGGTAACGCACCTTCTCCTGCAGGGCCTCCCTCATCTCCTGGATACCAGTTTTCTTGATGAACTCGGGCAGCTCAAACGGAGGCTTCTCTATACCTCTCTTGCCCTGTAGATACTTTCTTTTGAAGCACCAGTGGCGGGGCACCGGCACCGTGTTCCTGGTGGCCTTTAGGTGGACCAGCAGCTTGGGCTCCTGGGCCGTCACATCGTGCATCTCTACCACATCCGGACGAGCCACCAGCTGCAGCAACGAGGCAGGAAGACATTAAAAGGTTACTGATAGTACTGAAACTCTTCTGTAATCATGACCATTAAGTCTTAATTTACCTGTTTGAGTTCAGCCACAGTCAGCCTGTTCATCCTCCTCAGCTTCTTCTTAGAGAGTTTAGGCACATCTGGTCGGATTTCCTGTACGTGAAAAAAAGTATTTCAAACGTTTTCCATGTAAACCAACAGGATTTTGTTCTTTCTGTTCTGTTTTCCAAACAAATGGAAGGATTCAAACCTCGTCACTGTCGTCGCTGTCTTTCCTCTCGTCCTCAAATCCCTTTTTCCGCAGCACGGCTGTCTCCTGCTTCTCTGCCTTCTCGGGCTCCTTCTCCTTCTCCTTCTTCACATCGTCAGTCAGCTAGGAAAGAGAAGGAAATGGCTGCATTATAGCAAAACAAAAGCAAATGCCATAATACACCTGAAAGCAACACAAATAATCCTCGCTTGTCATCACAGCGAAAGAGAAATAGAAGAAACGGGGCTCTGTAGTCACCTTGAACGCCTCAAAGATCCTCTTGAAGAAGATGTAGTTGGGGTCGTAGATCTCTGGCTCTTCTGTGATGTACTCGATCTCCACCTCTGACTCCTTCTGTTTCTCTTTGTCCTTGTCCTTCTCTTTGTCGCTGCCCCCCTCCTCCTCCTTCTTCTTCTGCTCCACCTGCTCCTTCCTTCTCCTGGGCTCGCTTCTGCTTGCTCTTCTTTTTGCGATTTCTGCGCCTGCGGTTTTTCTGAAGGGAAGGTTGGTTCGTGAATTCGAGAAACTATTAAATACTTATCCAAAATATATTTATACAGTGTTTCCCCTAGGATTTTTTCAGGGGGGGGTTGGTAGATTCCCAATTCTCATGTGGTGGGGAATAAAATTTCAGCTATTATAATACTATTTCTTAAGGGAAATGGAAGTATTGTGAATTGTCCTCTATCAAATAGGTTATCACTGGACCGCCTCCATATGCTGCTGAACACACAGTAATAAGTCGGTCTGACAAGGCTCTCACATGGGCAGCGCACATTCTAGTAAACAAAGCTTGACCAAAGTTATGTTTTGAATTTTTTTAAAACGGATTATCTGACTCCGCTCAAATAGCCACAAAATCTACAACGATCTTGCGTCTTGCATCTCCGATGTGTTTTCACTTCTGTGAGTTTGTTAGCTCTTGCTAGTGCCCCCCAAACAATGGTAGAGGAAACACAGATGTGAAATGTCCCTTGCATTACTTCATGTTATGCACTTGTTTATCTTGGCGGGTAAAAATCACAGGGGCTTATTTTGCCATGCAAATAAAAGTACACAAAGAGGACTGTGCCAGTTTTCACAACAGCAACACATATGCCCTCGTTAATGAATGACATATGACTCAAATATCCAAGAATATTTTTTGCCCACAAGTTCTAAATCAGTGAATGTGCCTCTGAATTACCATAATACAATGAGGAGTGCTACAGCTACAACAGAAATATCAAACATCGTGTGCAGAGCTGTGGTGCTTTGTCTTCCAGCTGCATGGCATTAACAGAGACTTACGTCTTTCTTAGATATCTGGCTGTCATCGTCTTCTGTCTCAGACATGACGTGTGCAGAGGAGTTGGTCTTGTCCATCTCTGCTCCCTCATCATCGTCTTCTTCTTTTGGAAGGAAGAGAAGATAATTGGAAACAGACTGATCAGATTATAAACCTCCAAATGCTACCACATCCCAAATGCTTCCCAGTGCACAATATTCCAGAGTAATTAGTATTTTTTCAGAACAGAAAAGATGCAGCGGTACTGACCTGCAGGGTCAGTGAGCTGCTCCTGTCGGATCTCCTTCAGCTGGAGGATCTTCTCCAGAGCTTGAGGGATCTTGGGCCCACTAACACTCACCTCCTCGTTCTGCCAGGCCTGCAACAGAAGAAAAAAACAAATTTGTGACTGAGTGCAGCACAAGGTAGTATCCAGCTGTCAATCAATAAGAAATCTGAAAAAGAAAACAATGGAAAATAAAAACACACATCTATAAGACAGTTTTTATTATATTTTAAAACTAACACCTAATCACTGTCTCAACTTCAGTTAGGTGCATAATGTGTGTACATGTGCAGACACAGAAGACCAGCCTTTTAGAGCAAGACACCTGGCCGGTCCTAAACTAAACTGTGTCTGAATACATAATGCATTTTAGGAGGCTTAAAGGGTAACTGGTATATTAACTGGTAAACCACACAATAACACAAACAAACTACCTGACCGAGGCTGCAGTAGACGAGCAACTCCTGTGTTCTGCGAGGTAAAATTACCGTTTTTACCGAAAGGAGGCTAGTGGCTTTGATGAGAGTGATATAGTGACCGTTTCAAGATAAAGAAAAGGGATGTTATTTTTTTAAAAAGGTCCATCTTTGTAGGGATACTTGTAATAACAAGCACATCTGTGGGGAAAACAAGCACTTTAGTGGATTACTTTGCCGCCCAGTTTCGCTGCTGCTGACTGCAGCACACTCGCTCAATACTGGACCATTTTCAGAAAATGTTGTTCCAGTTAGTCAGAAACACTTTACGTTACGTCCAAAACTAATCATCAGTACTGTTATTTTTATAAAAATACACACGTGTCTATTCATTCTGCTGTGAAGGGAGCTGCTGCAAAACTGTCTTCTTACCTCTCTGTTATCTTCTCCCGGAGGAGGCGGCACTCTCTGTTTCTGGGTCGGCAACATGCTCACACCAGGAGGCAGCGGCCCGCGAGGATCCAAACCTGCAAAAACAAGACCTTCTCAGGTGATGAAAGTTTGTTATTTTAGGAGTGTGTTACAAAAAGTCAGCTCCAAGACCTCAAGCCCTCCCCTGGAGTACAGATGAAACCAGTCTTTTTTGCACTGATCTATTTCTGGAAATATCTGTTTGTTTTTTTTTTAACTGAAGAATGTTATTGTGATAGAAACATATTATGGGTGAGGTAATGTGCAGCAGGAATCAGAACATAATCACTCCATCACCAACATACCTCTCATTGCTGGGGGCATGGCTCTGCCCCCCCCCATCTTAACCATCTCCTGACGCTCCTGTTCCAGCAGCACTGCAGCCTGAAATACAGAAGGAAGGAGATGGGAATTAAAGACATAGTTGAAATAGAGGCATAGAATCAAAGGTGTAAGAAGAAGAAAGGAAGAGAACACGACGGGGGTAGAAAAGGATGCCCTAAGTGTTATGAAGGGATTATTTTCAAACTTTTAAGTAGTTTGGAAATGTACATAAACCCTTTGATTTTAGTGACACATACGTACACACAACAAGAACGTTTCCTAAGATTGTTTGTCACATTTTTTTTAACCAATGATTCGGTTATAGCTAAATGACTAAATACTAAATATTTAATGGGTGGACTATCTTCATGCTCTCACCCTCTTCTGCTGCTCCAGAAGATCATGTTCATCCATGCCACGGGACTCACCCTGTGATACACAGAAACAATGACTGAGCAACAGTCAAACTAAAAGTAACTCAACAGTATTTTTCTGTCAAGTCCTGCAATTTTAGTTAAAAAAAGCAGAAAGTTCTTGTTGCGTTGCTCTAAAGTAACTATTTAGCTGGCAGCTCCACTTTTACGTGATGTTGCTTTGGTTTCTGTCTATCCAGAGCAGATATTTTGTTTTCTATCATTTGTGTTTGTTGCTTGAGGGAAAGATTAAGATTTAAGGACCTGTTCTTTGGTTTGGTTTTCTTAATCTTACCATCTCACAGGCTGATGGCATCTCAGCGCTGTGTTTTAAAGACAAAACTAAATGCAACGACCGGATCACACTTGTCTACTTCCCAAGTAAACTTGTGGTCCAGTCGCGCTCACCTGCTGCTTGGCTCTCTCCTCCTGCTGCAGCACCATGGCTGCTCTCTGCTGGGCCATCTTCAGCTGATCGTCCTGCGACAGGCTTTGAGGGGACAACCCTGGGGGCTCCATGCCCATGTGAATGCCGGGCGGAGGGGGCCCCCCAGGCATCATGCTCATAGCCTGGAGCATGCCTATACCAGGGGGCATGGGTGGCATGGGCATCGGGGGCATGGGAGGCATACCTGGAATCTGGAGAGGGGAGGAGAATGGGAGGTATGAGGGTGTGACGTGAACTCACATGAAGACTGTGTGTGAAGCTTCATTCTTTTATTCATATCACATGAATTTAATGTTTCCTTCGTGTGCCACTAATATCTAATATCTACTGTAAAGTTGTGTAGTACAACAATTTTATCATGTAGTGAGGGAGAAATAAAGCCGTCTCTTTGTTGGTGAATGAAATTTTGTTTAACAGCAACTGTGTGATTACCAGATATTTTCATTCTACATCTTGCTATTTGTCAAATACCAGTGCCTTTAAATACAATTATGTTTAGTTAAGATGCTGACACGAGACGCCAAAATTGTACTCACACTCAAACTATATTTCCACGTATAACCAAATACAATTAAAACATATGAAAGGCTTCACACATTTTCCATTTACCATTGATTTGTCATCACTAGGTTTGCTGAAGAGGATCCCAGTCTGCAAAGAAAAAAAACACACATAAATGAGTGAGTGTGCTTTGTGCTAAAGATTTTTTTGTAACAGCATCTGAGATGTTGGTTGTGCATTTTTATTTCACTACATTAGGAAGTTAGAGGTTTGGAGAGTTGACACTAGCCTCTCTTCATAATGAAGTTTGAAGTATGCCCAAGCAAGGCTGCAATTATAGGTGTATAACACAGCATCTGGCCTGAGAACACCTTGAGATCCCCCAGAAGGTACTGGAAAACGTTGCTGGCAAGAGGGACACCTGGAATACCCTACTTAGCCTGTTACCACTGTGACCCGACCCCGGTTAAGCGGAAGATATTGGTTGGATTGATGAATGGATGAGCAAGGCACAACTTTTCCCCTATCTAGTCATGTGGTCAACAATACTGTGCTTGAAGCAGACTGTCCGCTCATGAAAATGTTTTTTCTTAGCTACATGTCAACGCTAACACGTACAAACACTCAAGACACCCAAAATGAATACATGGAAATCGATATTACATGGTTAAAACTAAATGCACTGAATAGTTACATTTACCTGTATCATGTAGCCCTTCACTCTGTCTATCAGCTCCTCTCTGGGACCTGAAGAAAGACGAAAAACTTAAATCAAGGAAGAAATGTAGATTCTTCTATTAACAACAGTCATGATATAACATCGCACTTACAAGCCTATGGATGTTCGCTGCGTTTGTCACACTAGTTAAGCTCGTCAACACTGAGCTCCCAGAGATGTTAGCTAACGTTAACTCTGACTAAGTGCTCACATTGACGTTACCCTTCCTATTTACCTACACAATCACATACGTGTTGCTGCTGCTTTCAACACGTTGTAAAAGGAAAAATGTTTGCATAAGTAGATAGTGAATGTGCATTTCAAAGAGTATAAACACACCACAGGCCTAGCTTTAGCTTATTGCAACGGAAGAGCTGCGTTTTGCTAGCTAGCGTTAGCAGCTCACTAGCCACCGTTAGCTAAACACAGCCGTTCTTCCAGGGGGTTCTTCGTCTTTCCCGGGTTTTTCTTACCCATCGTGGGCGCCCCAAACTCCGCCAGCTTGGTCTGAAGCTCATGATGGGTCCATGTGTTCAACGCCGCAATAGCAGTCCCTAAATCGGACGGCAGGGAGTCGGTGCCCGGTGGTCCGTCGGATGCCATGTTGAGTTTCTCTCAATGAAACAACAGCGGCAACGGAAGACACGCGAGCGGCGCAGAACAGGGCTACTGCAAAGCATGACGGGAAGTGTACACTGCCGCACTCCCTGCTGGGACATGAAGTCCGAAAGGGGGAACACACGCATTCACTAATTACAGCCTCTAGATGTCAGTGTTGACACCTTGAATCTTGCTCGACATCCTGATCACGCTTCTTTATAAGTTGAAAAACAATGAGTACAACATACAAAACATTGAACTTCATCAAAATAATAGACTATTTTAAAACCAGTGTTGCTCAAAAACCTCAAAACAAAACCTGTAAATTTTCCTTTAGATTTCTGTTTTTGGATCTATGATTAATGTGAAGCCAGCTCCCCCCGTGTTCCTGCGACAATTATTATTAATGTCATTATTGCCATCATCATTATTATTATTATATTTTTTAAATTGATATTTTTATTATGACAACTACCATTACAAGGAGCATCACACAAAAATCTGGGCCCTGTACATAAGCATACTCTATCGGCCCCTGCCCTGTATACTCAGTTCCCCCCAAGTCCAAAAACACTGACCATTACTATCATTTTATATCTCTACGTTGAACTTGCATTGTGCTACTCCCCTCCCCTCTCTCTCTTAAACCACTCAGACCATACTTTTTGCTAGAAGTTTTTTGCCTGTTTAAAGAGAGTTTTTCCCAACAAGTGTTTGCTCATGGTGGAAACTGTTGGGTCTTGGTAAATATTAGTACTTTTACAAAGAGTACGGCCTAGACCTGCTCTAGCCTACATGAAAGTGCAATAACGTCTGTCATAATTTGGCACTATATAAATACAATAATAAATGTAGGTATCCAACCTAAAATCTATTCATCCATTGTAGGTAAAAGTCCTGCATTCAAACGTTGCCTTAAGTAAAAGAGGTATTTTAGTTTAGTTAGTCGTTTAAGACTGTAGGCCTATGGTATTTAATTTGGTGATGGTGGCACTGATACAAACTAAAATAATAATAATAAAATATTAATTTGAAAGCTGTATCACTCAAATAAATGTTGTGGAGTAGTAAGAGTAAAACTTTTCACTGAAATTAAGTTTAAAGTAGTTGGAGAAAAAAAGTAAAGTAAGTTCAAAATTACAGTCCAGCATTAAAAAAAGTTTTGACACATTCACTTCCACCAAGAAGCACAATATTATAGAAACACGTGTTGTTTTATTGTTAACAATGTATCTAATGCCACAATAATTCCCTACAATGTACATAAATTTAATCTAAATAAATGTAATTGCTATTCCAAGCAGGGCGTGCTCTAAAGACAACTGTACATGAAAGCATAGTGTACAACAGAGCCCTCCCTCTCAGTGTACTGTGGTTCTGCGCAGACGCACTGTGAAGGGGGCGCATCCATAAATCAGAGGAGAGGCAGCAGGGCGTTTCTAAATAATAAGCGCCGACGGGGAGGGCGGGGGTGAAACTACACTAAACATGGAAGGGAAAAAAAGTCAGGCTGCATATTGAAAGAGTCAAGCTGCATATTGAATGTCCAAATAACTGCCTTTTGTTTTGCTTTTTAAGGAAACACAGCAAGGTAAATATAACATTCCTTCATCAACACTGGTTTTACTTTACAGTTGGTGTCGCGCTGCTGGAAGATATGTATCTTACAAGGCTTTTAACATCCTAGCCTGAACTTTTTTTTTTTCATGATGAAGAGAGACTGAAGTTTGTGAGCCATTGCGTTGCGAAAATTGAAACCAGTCGTGTAAACTAAACTCCTCGCAATCACACTGTGTCTCTTGCAACTTCCACGATACCATAAAAATCATGAGGTCAGCTCAGTGTTTCGCGAGTTGTTTGTGCGAAATCTCTTGTTGTGATCGCCTGCATTTCTTCCTGCTCAGTGTGTACGGGTGCTGTCTTTGATGAGGGTTAGGTGAGACGGGGTCTCCCAGCTGATCGTGTTGCTCAGCTTGAGAAAGTTGCATGTATCGCCTCTCAGGGACACTCAATGCACACTCACCATCAGGACTAGTGGCTTATCTGTGTGAGCCATATGTCCATCTAAAACTTTTCAAACATCGTTAAAACTCCCAGAGTCAGCATTTGTTTTGCCCGCTGGACACTGTGCGCGTCTAGTTTCTCTGCTGGCGCATTCTTTTCTTTTATTAAAGCAAATACTTTGGCTATTTAGTTTCACAGTGTTTGGAATATGAGCCCTGCTGCATTCAGAAATGCACCAGAGGTCGGAATGCTTACTCATAGCACATAACACCGGACCCCACACACCCACAGGCAGTACTTAGGAACCAGTATGTGTTTAAGCCGTCTGGGTCCTGGTGTGTCGTGAGAAGGAAACCACTGGCACAGACAGCAAAAATCCCGTGGATGACGTTTGTATTGGTTTCAAAATCCTTGTGTGACTGCTGTTAAACTCACGTGACCCCGTGTCTCTGTGTCTATATAGGCCTACTGTATTTTTATTTATTTTTTTTACCCATATCAAATTTCACAGCTAATAATAACAGAATATATATGTATGTAACTTAATACCTGCTTTAGTGAAGGCACCAGAGGTTACCATGTTGGTTACATATTGCTGTTTTTTCTTAAGGTCTTAACTGTCTTAACATTTTATTTATATAGTACCAATCAAGAGCGTGACTTTGTGGTGAAAAGTGGTGGGGACAGAGGGGCTCAGATTAGGGGTGTGAAGAGACACACAGCTCACTAGACATCAGATACATGATATTAACATCCACAAGAATGAGACGAAATGATCCTTAAACAGTGTTTTAAAGATATCCTCAATGCTGAGATGTATGAGCGGGGGTCTGGGGGGCCATCCCCCTGGAAATTTTGATCTTTAAACACTTAATGTCCTGCATTATGGTGAAAGTTTCTTCATCAATTAATAGTGGAAATGTTTTTATTTCTGTAAAAAACAAACAATTCAGATAGCACGTGACATTTCAAAATATATAAATATAACCAAATCTAAGTCAGTGCAGCTCTCAGGAATTTTTCTCCTGTAATATCATCCCTGCTGAGGCAACACATATGTAGGCATGATTTAGTCTTCCCTCCACTTTTGTCATGTTCACAGGGAGAAAACCTGGCCAAAAAGAAACTGTGCCAAGAAGCTGTTAAAGTTGCTGCACCTTTTTGGGTCATTTTATAATCAGTAGCTTGTTTGTTTTTTTGGTTTAAGTTACATTTTTTGGACAATGCACATTTGTTAATGTGCAAATAAACCTTTCTAAAGGCATTTTCATTTGTTATGTAAAGGTAAACTATTTTTCAAAATGTTTTTTAAATAAATTATGCTTTGAAAAAGTGGTGGGGACATGTCCCCAGCGTCTGTTATGAAGGTAAAATTAGGCTGATGCCTTTTGGAGTGATATCAGTACATGCTGGAGACATAACACAAAACAGACTATGTTGTGGTTTGGGTGCAAGCATATATTTGAATAGAGTTGCTTTATTTCCTCATATTTGGCCCAGCAGCATCTTGACTGTTTTTCTGTATTGCAGGCTAAATTCAGCTCCATGTTGTTGAGCTGTAGCTTCTGGAGAAAAAGCATGGAAGCTTTGCTTTATATGTCTGGACATGCAGTCTACTGCTTATCATTCCTCATAGATGTAACTACCTGCACTGAAGTGGATGATATCTGTGTGTGTGTGAATGTGTATTTCACATGTAAGGGTAAATTAAATATTCATTATAGCCAGATTGAACTCACGTGTGACAGAGTGCGGCCCAATAAAACACAGCAGAGATTAAAAACACCAAAGGGTTGGGATGTTATACTTTGTTGTTGGTTACAGTAATGTCAGCTTTGGCTGCTGATTTTCTTTAATAACTGTTAAAGTAGCTTAAAATATATTTAAAAAAGCCATATACAGTAATTGCAGTCTGCTGGGATAGTTGCAGAAACGGTAACAATAGTGGATTTAGTAAAATGCAAGTAGATTTCCTTGGTCTGTTGACATATGGTACACACCTACCAACCTATATTGAAGCATTTATTGTCTTTATGACACAGTGCAACCAGTCAAGTCAAAGATGTCTACGTGCACCCTTATGTTCAGGTAGACTACCATTGTCTACACCTGAAGGTGAAAGGCTTTGTTTCATGAGATTTAGGGGAGACTGACTGATATTTTATGTTTTATTGCTCTCTATATGACAATTTAAGGAATACAATTTTCACTTAAATGTCACTGATCTCCTCTGGTTGGAATGTATTTGTATAGAGGGGACACTGTTGTTTGCGATATTGAGTTTTATATAAAAAGTTGACATCAGCATTTATTGGATAAGTAGTAATAAGACAGTTTGTACACTTTTGATAGTACCTATCAAGCAGTACCTTTTTTTGATATGTTACTTTGAAGAATAAAAACACAAACAGTTGGTAAAGAAGAGTTCAGGGACATTTAATGCTGGCTTTCACACCTTTAGGTTTCTATACTCAAAGTGACCCATTTCACTCTGTACCAAAAAGGTAGGCCTGTTTGGTTTTGTAATGTGGTAGTGACATGGTAGGTTTGTGGTACTGGTTTTAGTAATAAAACTAGTTAGAAAAGTAAAAATAGTTTTAGATACTGAAGTAGTACGAGTCAAAGCACTAGCAGTTGCAGTGCTAGGACCGCTTACTATAGCTGTAGTAGCCTAGTAGCAGTAATAATAATTGTCTTGATAGTGGTAGCAGTAGTTGTAGTAGTATTCTTACTAGCTGCAACAGTAGTGGAAATCGTTGTAAAAGCATTTCATCTTCCACAACTTGTCATTATAAAACAAGTCTGTAAACCAGATTTGGAAAACTGTTGTTGTAGCTTAACTTTCTGTTCTCTGTTAGCAGGAACATTTTTCAGTGAGTGAACTGGGCCATATTTGAAGGGCGAGGTTCACACTGAGCTGGGGGGGAACTGCAACAGGGCGTCTTCATTCTCGGAGCCAATGAGAGCCACAGACAGAAGTTGAACTCTTTTCAGCTCTGCTTAATTAGAGAGATGGAGAGAGCTTTTTGTTGTTGTGCGCCTCGAGCTGCCTTCACTGCATTAAGATTCACACAAAACCATACCTTCTGTCCGCCCTTTGCACAGTAAATACACCACAAACACCCCCCCCACACACACACACACCCACAGCTTCCAACTGTGTGATTAAACACTGACTTTTATGCGTGTCTGTTTACATAGTCTGCACCACAGCACAGATATGCCTATTGTGACTAATCCCTTTGCTATGCCGAGTGAGCATATGTGTATGTTGTTGGTTGAAAAAAACAAAAAGACAGGGCTCATTTACCTTTTAAAACCTGAATGTTTCTATAGAGGGTGTATGCAGCTGCTGCTTTTGTCTGTGTTGCATACACAGACAAACAGTGTTTAAGGCATTTTTATGTACTTTCTCCGTTCAGTATCTTTTTTTTTAACTTGTTTTTCTCAGTATCTTTTTTTTTTTTTTTTACTTGTTTTTCTTTGTAGGGTGTAGCTGCTGGTGGGATAAGGAAGGACGGACACCTATTGGTATCAGGTGAGGAGGTAATCTCTTCCCAGAGCCTGTAAATCTCTGCATTTTGATCCCCTACACTTGTGATTGTTACTGCATTCAAAGCATCCAGCTACAGGAGAACCACATGTACCACAGCCAAGCAGCAGCCTGGTCTTGTCAATATTTAATAGCTTCTTAAAGGCTACTGATGTTTCATTCTGATTTATGATAGAGCCTTGAAGCCATTACCACCTTACATCAGATTTACATCAGCACTGCTGCAGGGCTTTACATCAGAAGTATAGCAGCAATAGCTCACTGTTTAGCTCATTGATTATTGACACGTCTTTTCTTATTATAGTTCCACACAACATCGAACAGAGAGTGACAGTTGACCCCACACTGTTAACTCCACAAGCTCAGGATGGAGGAGCCCATTTATGCTACAGGCATGGCCGCCAAGCTGAGGAGCCAGTGGGATCGTGATGACGGTCTGGGACAGAACCACAAAGCAGTGAAGTTTCTTGGTCAGGACTATGACAGTCTGAGAGCCCAGTGCCTCCAGAGTGGGAGGCTTTTTGAGGATAACTTGTTCCCTGCTGCTGCGACGTCTCTGGGGTTCAAAGAGCTCGGCCCAAAGTCCCCCAAGATCTACGGAGTCCGCTGGATGAGGCCCACGGTGAGAAATGGAGGGGAGGGTCTGAGATCTCCGATAAGAGTGAAGATGTGTCTTTGTGGGGATTTTATAAAGAATTTTGATGTTTGAGACAAGAATGTAGCAACAAAACATTCATGTGCGTTTGTGGAGCAGTTGATTCTGAAATGATTAACCCTGCTCACCCGTTATTGAAGTGTGTAAGGCCAGCAGACATACAGTGGTGAGGTTCTGTTGTTTCATCCCAGCCTTCTCCAAAACTTTTGACATCAGCTAAACATGGCTGCACTTTTAAAGCTTAAAAAATCATGCTAAATAAACCCTACAGTAGATAGTAGAGTCTTCTGTCAAAGCATGAATGAGCAGGCCATTTTCAGTAAAAAAAAAAAAAATCAGATAATCCGGTATATTCTAACTTGTTTGGCTACAAAACAAAATGATACTGGCTCTAAAGGACCATTTCTGTATTCTATATTTCTGCAAATCACAGCATTTTTTTCCCAAGCAGCTAGCTACTGGTTTGAACTCACGTTGGTGAGAAACTGTTGGTCAGAAACTGAATATGCGGACACTTCCATCATAATGACAATTTAGTCATCTTAATTTTTTGTCGGAGTTACATTACTGGTGAACTGTTCCTTTAAGCTTTTTTTCTGACCTTTCCTCACAGACTTGAATTTCATCTGCTGCTTGGCAACTACTTCCTGCCAGGAATAATGGGTAGATTTAAACAGAGTCAAGAGCTCTGTTTGCTCAAGTTTAGCCAGTTTGTTGTCTTAAAGAGGCAGGGAGTGTATAACATCTTTTGTCTTCTTCCTGCTTTTTTCTTTCCATGTATCTCCACAACCCTTTCCTGCTTGCCTGTCGGTACTCCCTGTTACTGAATATAACACCAGAGAGCGATGTGGGACTATCTTCATTAGGTGTTATCACGGCAGTCCCGAGGACAGCACAGTCTCATTAATGTTAGATTTACACATGACGTGACGAGACGAGTAGTGATCTTAAAAGCTGTCGGGGTCGTGATCAGTAGCGTGACTGCAGCCTCTCCCAGCTTCCCTTGAAGCTTTCATTTGAGCGTGCAAGAGCCACTGTGTGGAGACCACCGTGTGTGTGCGTGTTAACATGTCTGTCCTGTGTGTGTGTGTCTTTCAGCTCTAATGCTTCCCGGGGTCTCGTCAAAAAAGTCTTATGTTTTATAATGCATGTGCCTCTGTTGAACCACAGGACCTGTAATATTGACGCTGCTTAAGAGGGTTCGTGATGTTCACATTTCTCCAAAAATCTGTGCTCTATGTGAGCCTGAAAAATACAATTCCAGCCTGTGTGTGTGTGATGGTTACTTTTTCTGTGAATTTAACCATGTGCCTGGTGGTTTGTGTTTGTGGGGCATGAGGATGAATGGAATATTTCTCATGTGGGGTTTTCTCACGCTCAGCATGCTGAGTAGAAGATGGTTTATGAAGCAGGGCGATACAGGGAAGACATGAACATTATCTGGTGTTAATTTTAGCTGTGCATTTTAAAAGAGCAGCTTCTCATTTACAGAAATATATTGGATATTCAATCTACTATTACAGTATAAAAGACAATAGGATCCCAGTGAGTGCTTACAAACCATTAATGGATTATGAAATTTGTTTGCCATTCAATTACCATCATCTAATAGATTCATGTGCTGAGATGAGTTTTGTTAAGAAGAGAGATAACTTTGGGATATTAGCTAAGCACAAAGACTAGAAACATGCACAAGAAGCTAGCCTAGCGAAGTCAAACATAAAGAAATACACCATTTGAACAATGTCAAAACTTATATAGTCTTAGTTACAGTATTTTATGTGTTGTATATTGCGTATTACTAAAGCAATCCATATCTGAAATTGAGACTTTGTGGTTTTAGGAGCAACTGTATTTCTTGACCAATAGCTTCTCAAGTTTGATGTGGGGTGGGCAGATTTCTGTGCTAGCTCCAGCCAGAAGCTTGGGGATATGAATAGCGTGCTTGCATGAAAAGAAAGTACAAATGTGGTGGTGTCTGCTTCTAAAACCAAAATGTCATTGTAAGTAAAATATAAATGAGAAGGCTTTGCAGATGTGCTTGGCTAACTTCAAGTCTTCATACGAAACGCTATCATGTCTCCAGGATTGCCAGGTCTGTGACAAAACCACAACTACCAGAACTCAAAATGTGCCCTGTCAAATCATATACAATGCCTTTAACAGTATGACAGCATTGCTAACATTGCCAAATGTATTGTTATATCTATAAAGTAACAACACTTGTTTATAGTGCTAGCATTTAGAGCAGTTTTCCCTAAACAGTTCTTTCATCTTTGTCCAAACGTGGCCTTGTGTAATTACAGTACAGATACAGTATCTTAAATAAAATATAGCTTTGTGAACATGTAGACCAATTCACTGACACACAAACTAACCTGTTGCTTTGTCTTTTCACGCTTTGTCTCTCTTACTGTTACCATTTAATTCCGTTTTCCCATTCTCTTGTATATTTCTTCCCATATTTTACACACTTACAGTGGTGTCATGTTTCTATCTCGGGTTGCTAGCTAGTAAATTAGCTTATTACTAGCTTGTTTGCTTCACTAGCAAAGTTGGACGGAGAGCATCAGTGTGTGTGTGTGTACTGTATGTGGGCGTGTTACCCATGTCCTTGTCTGTATGTCCAGATCTGGAGTCAGTTGGTAGGACAACAAATAAATGATTTAATTTAAAATATGGATTTTTATTTATAGATCTTGTCATGTAATTTGCATGCAATATAGTTCTACCCAACCAGCGGACAAAAAGAATTCAACCCAAGGCAGCAACTCAAAATGTAATCCAGTGAAAACCTGACAAACCTGCTCAAATCAATCACTATACTGGACGCAGAGCTAAAACATATTTTTTTAATGTCTCTTTTAAGTCACATAAAAACAGACTAGTTAGTGACCAGCTGCATGCTATAGACATTTATTTAAGAATTATCTTTACAGCTATATTAGGATAAGGATATTCTAACTGGCAATGTGGAAATGCTTTTTGACTTGTTGAAACCTGCGTATGCGGAGGCCCATTTGCACTTGTCAACACAGTCAGCGTGAGAACGGCAGCAGATTAACATGTCTGTGAAATCGGTATCCAATCGTAAAAACATAGCACTAATTTGTTTGTTTTGTTTGTGTGTGTGCGCACTTGACAGGAGTTCTGCAAGAGGCCTGAGTTCATTGTGGGCGGAGCTACTCGCACAGACATCTGTCAGGGAGCTCTGGGTAAGTCAAACTAGGAGAGTTCCCGGCTGTTTCTCTGTTGCTTCTGTGTGATTCAGCTTTTAGAGGACAGAAGAAAAGAGAGCTTAGATTTAATCACATAGAAAGACAATATAAGAAATGTCGGTAGAAGCCAAGAGAAACAGGGATATAGTCCCTCCAGAACCAAATTTGGTATTAATTTAACTATTACTGGGATCTTCTGATACGACATATGCCAGACTTGTAAACATACAACCGTAGTTGCCTTCCTAAACACAATGAGGAGAAATTAATGGTGGATTCCAACCATTTTGAATTGCACTACTGTAAAGTTTTGGGGACTTGCGGGAAGAAAGATAATTACAATAATTTGTGACCAATCACCAGGGGTTATTTGCTCTGACTTTAGAAAGCTTCTCCAGAGCCACAGATGGCTGAAATGATGCAACTGTTTTTAAAACTGACCTTAATATGTATATTTGATGTAATTCCCCCCATTTCAGCTGAAATTATTGAACTTTATTAATGTAATATATTAATATTTTATAAATATAATATATTTACAAAATATTATTCCTACCATTAACCAGCTCCCATTGCATATACTGTATGTAGATTCCTCCTTCCATGTGTAAATAAGACTGAGCTCTTTATTCAGCATGCCAGGTTACCTACAGTGAGGATTAAAAAGTGGGCGATCAAACTCAACAGAGCAAACTGAATCAGGATGTGAGTGACAGATAGAGATGGACAGCCTGAAGGAGAGAGAAACGGAGGACAGTTAACTGTCAGTGCAGCAGTAGCAGTGACAGTTTATTGCCTGTGATGCTTCCTGCTCCACACGGAGCTGCATTTATAATTCATGCTTGGTTTCTCTGCCTCACATCTGTAAACAAGGCCAGCTGCCCTCGGTTTGAGTAGCTCTGGCAGTGCGGGAAGCAACTTCTCAGAGTCAGATGAAAATAAACTACTCCTGTAAAAGAGCGACTATGGCTTTGGAACTGCGCCCCTGCAGGTCAGACAACACAACAAAGACTATTTTTTGTTGAGGTTTTCTCAGATCCTGTACCAGAGCCTGCATGTATGGTGAAACAGCGAAGACGGTAAAAATGGGGTGAGGTGAGTCTGGGTGCGCCTGTCCTCCAACCGAGAAACATTTGCAATACAAGAGATCATAACAGAAATGGCGATTGTGGCTAAAACCCACAGTGTGATTCCTACTAACAACTTCAGTGACTTGATGTGGCTCCACCAGTGGAACAAGTGCCTCTCCCATTTCCCTGAGGACCAAGCCTGTTCAAACACAGTTCCTGCCTCTTGTCTTTACTGAGCTGTGCATGGGTGAATTCCAGTTTTATAAATGTCTTCCCACTGAGTGCATTCAAGCTTTATCTCAACGGCATCAACAGCTTAATAGATAATAAACATTTGAACGAAGGTGGAAAATGTTCAGGATTTATTTTAATATTGGAGCAGATACAGAGTGATGAGCATCTGCTGGAATCATTTGAAATTAGTGTCCGACACCTATTTTAAATATACCTGCTGTCATGACATGGGCTGACCTAGGGTAATAAAAGTGTGTGTGTGTGTGTGTGTGTGTGTGTGCAGGGGACTGCTGGTTGCTGGCAGCCATCGCCTCGCTGACCTTAAACGACAACCTCCTTCACAGAGTGGTTCCTCATGGACAAAGCTTCGAGCAGGGATATGCTGGCATCTTTCACTTTCAGGTGAGAGTAGCTCCACTTCCTGTATTTACAGTTATACATCTAAGGGTATAAACGCAACAAACACACCAAAGACACCTTTCTTCAGGCAACACTGGAGAAACCAGCAAGAGACAGGTAGATTTTGAAAGTATCCAACTGACAAAATCCCACGCCCTCCCTTCAGGCCTCCCTCCAAATCCACTTCCCCAAAACACATTTTAAACTGCAGTGAGTGCACAGGCAGAGTTTGCAGGCAGGTAGGTAGGCCAGAAATGATTGGCTGTGCTCGTTACAGTCCTGCCACAGATACAGATTAAACATCTTTGTGTCAGAGCATTTGATTTATTGATTGCTGTCGGGGTGTAAGGGGAATTTCAACAAAAATACAAAAATGCTTCTAAATTAATGTCCTACCCTAGCTTTATTAAGCTGCTAATTACATTTATTTAAAACACAGCTGGAAATCCCATAATGCTCCTCGTGAGAGATTTATAGATCTCATAGGCTAGATGTCCTCCCGCAAGACTTGCAGGCTGAACCCTCACAGATTTCTTTCATATGTATTGTGACCAGTTCATCATCGTCATGTCTGCAAGGCCAACAGGGGATAAAGTGTGCTAAGACGGGACTTCAGATTTCAGTGCTTTCTTTGGATATTAATTTAAATTCCTGACCTTTTAACCAATCTGTTTGTTTCCGAATGGCTCTTAATGGGCTGATCCTCATCGTACGTAGATGTACTGCTATTGTGTGGATGTCCGGCCATTTGGATTAAGCCATAGGAAGTGAGCATGAGCCAGTAGTCCTGTGCCAGCTCACTTCACTTGTTGTGTTTCTGCCCTAACGCTTCCTGTTGTGCCATTTCCTGTTAGGTGCACCGCTGGTTGTGCAAACTGCTAGAGTGAAACGAAAAGTAGTTTGTTTTCATTGGTTCAGACCAAAGTGGAAACATTTATTTTGTTGCATTTTTGTATGTCTTTATGTTTAACTTCACACTGATCCATTACAAGCGAGCTAAAATCATGTTAAGCTGCCATGATAAAGATGGAGAGTTTCCTTTTACAGTTTTTCACAATTGCTAAGACACATTTCTTTAAACTACATTCACAAAACCGCTGACACTTCTGGCAAAATCAAACACTTGTCTCAAAACCATGTGATCTGTGCTCAAAATCAAACAATGCTTTCAAAACATAAACACAGCCAGTCAATAAGTAAAACACTACAGATCATTCTTTAGACACTATATCAAAAAATTGACACACACAGCGTCCAGGGTATGTAGATGTATGTAAATGTTTTTTTTGCATAGAGGAAACACATTTTCCAATTTAAAAATTATAGTAATCACAACTTAGTACAGTAAATATTTAATATACTGTAAGTGCTGCAAGTAATACAGTATTGAATATCTGTATATTCAAATACAGTAAGACCAAAGAACAAATAAAACTATAAATACAAAGCATATTGCATTCAAAAATGTTGTGCAACTGCAAAATCCAAGTCAGTACAGTAAGAGACATCATCCACATCACATGCAACCTTGTCCCTTTCCAAGAAAAGGAGGAAAACCCTCAGGTGTGATGGACTCAGCCTGACTAACAACACTCCACACCTATCTCACCACAGGCCAATTCCACTGCCTGTAAGAGATTTTCTGTAGTAAATTTAATAAGTTTCGGTCATAGAGCTTCCAACATCAGGCAGAGAAAAATTCTTCTGCTGGATTGAAGTAAGTGTTGTAGGTTGAAGGTAATCATTTATGAATCACTGGTTACTGGTTGATGTTGAACCACTTGCTTAGCGGGACACCACAGTGAAAGCTGACATTGTCCCTTAGACAGGATGTACTGCCGCCTGATGATCCAGCTGCTCAAACTCAAAATTCCAACGACCACCCAGAAAAGTAAGAAGATGTTCAGTGTCGTATGGCCCCAAGGTTGAATGACGGTAGGGAACCTGTCCCTTACTTATAGGTTGGTCAAAGTGTGACATTGCCACTACGCTGGCCAGGGACTTCACCACATTTTGTTCTGATCACATCATTAGAAACAAGTGTGCAGAATTATGAGTCGTATGTGTTGTAGTTGTGTTTAACTTTTGCTGCATCTATTTACCATTTTGCAACAAAAGCGCATCACAGCACAAAATGTGTTTTAGTGAGTGAGAATGCAATGCAAAAAGAGTAGATGAGATTTGCAAACAGTGTCTTAACTATGCGAACTTGTTTAAGGTTTTGCCAAAAGAGTGACTGATTCGACAAATGGATTTAGGCCACTGAGCACTGGGTTCAGAGAATGGGGTTTAGTGTTTTAGCAAATGTAAAACTGAAAGCAGAAATGGTGCTGCTGTGAAAGATTTTGTTGATGTCTTGCTGTGGTTAGATGCATGATGTCATTTGGGTTTTTAAACTGTGTCCCAGGAAAATCAAAATTTCAATAAAATTCCTTCCTCATTCATACCTTAATTTATTTTGAGCAAGAAACATTGACCACATTGCTGATATATATCTATACAGGCATTGGCCTTTAAGCAGCTACATTAGTGCTGAAGTGAAAAGTTGATTAATTGATTATTAGGTGGACAGAAATAACTGACATTAATTTTACTAATTAATTTACTAATCGCTTTCTCCTGTGAGGATTTCCTGCTTTTTTTTTCATGAAATATATTTCTAAACCAAATCTGTTTAGACCAAATGGGCATTTGCAGTGTGACACCTGGACCATTTAATGAACAGATTAATAAAAACACGATATATAGATTATTTGATGCTATTAGTAATCCTGATGCGACATTTCTTGCTCAACCAGTGAGTCGGTGAAGAACTCCCAGAATGAATAATGAGGGTTAAAAACAGCAATTATTCTTTCATAATCTGCTGTTAAACCCCACTGAGTCATCCAAGATAACAGAACTCTCAGATCCACACCCAGTCAGTCAGTCTGTCAATAAACTTTACCTGGGAGGCCTTAAGTGACCAACGCCCATTTCTGTATGAGACATATGAATTTTTAAGCGTAGAGGACAATATGTCAGTGACGTCAAGACTACTGTTGACAGTCAAACACAGAGTCCCCCTCTGATTTTTCTGGTCCTGCTACTTTGAGACTTAAATGTGGAATATGTGTACTGTTTTTTTCTACCTCTATGGTACGAGCCTCTGACAGGCTGACAGGCCTTATCGGCTGAACTTTGCTTCGTATACAAAACTACTTACTCCAGAAACGCACATGAATACACACTGAAAAACCACAGGCTCATGTGAGGCCATGGCTGTTGCTTCACACTGGAGCACTGGCGCAGGTGTTGGACTGATCATAAACCCGATAATGCTACTTGTAGCAGTGGTTTGATTTGAATATTATTTTCATTTTTGGTCTGCATGAGGAAGTATTCTTGCTCAGGTAAAATCTGGACCCGTTCGATTGATGCGTCGCTAAGAAGATTTTAAGAGACTGCAACACGCTGAGACTTTTCATTTGTATTCTCCTGAACTTTTTTGGGACTCATCATCTGTCCCACTGAGGTTTTGTGGATGTGCATGCAACTCTTCTAACTGATATTTGTAGTTATTATGTTTGAACGCTAAATTATACAGTAGATTATATATATAATTTAGTGATGGCAGTCAGCCCAGCCCTTTGCTGTAATATAAAATATACGTTGAAAAACATTTAGCTAAATTGCAGAAGTACCACCAGCAGGTCACATTTCCACTTGTTGACAACTCCTGTCAAACTTTGAGATTAATGCTAACGTAGCCCGCTGACATGCGTTAGTATCCATGGCAATGCTGATGAAGCCTGGCAAGATGTTGAGGTGTCCTATAGTCGATCTTTTCTGTGGCGCCTTTTTCAGGTCAAAATTCACATTTTAGTGTTTAAGGAGAAGCTGAGTTGTCTCATCATTTTTAATTCATCCAACAACTTGGTTTATCTAGTGTGCATTACAGTCTGACTGGACCTCTAGTGTGGCTAATGACATTTTGCCTGATCATTTTAAGAATTTACTTGTTGTCCTTTTTCCTAAAAGAAGTTTAAACGTCCACATTATGAGTAAACAAACCTAATGCCGCTGATAACGGCATGTGAACTCAAACTAATTTGTTGTAGTTCCAGTGATTATGCTAGACAAAGTGCTAGTAGTAGGAAAATGAAACGTATTATGCTGCAGTAAGTCTATTCTTACTATTCTGTTGTATTAGCTAATGATGACACTGTGGAGGAGTGTGTCTGTCATGTGATCTCACATAACTGTGAACCCCAGAATGTGTTGCTGAACAGCCACTTGTGTTTCTCTCATGCTCGAGCTGCCAAAACAGCTGGGGATGAATATTTTATTCTTTTGTTAACCTTTTTTAAATGAGAAGCAAACACACAGAAACAATTTGCCATTAATAGTCATCGACCATCTCAGCCTGCTTTGCCGCAGAGCACTTTGAGCTGAGTCGGTAGCCCTCTTTGATGCAGCGAGCTCTGTGCCAACGAGGCTGCCAACCCTCAAAGTGTTGACAAAGGAGAGAGAGGGAGAGAACGAGGAAGCAAAACAGGGAAAGGGGGGGTGGGGGCATGTCACACATCAAAGACATGTACTGCACAGAAACTGACCCAGCTGCCATCAATTGCACATCCTGCACACACATGCACACAGATGTAGGTTAGGTTACAGCATGGTAGGGATATCTGTCTTCAAACCCTGAAAACATTTGAGCATCTATGTGGGCAGTTGGGTAAACTTTTCTGAAGCATCCTTGAGAAAGAAATCCCCTCAGCTCCTGGGGCTGCTGTGCTGACTCATCTGACATCAAAGGATCAATAAATACCATCACACAACCCCACACACACGCGCACACACACACCCACACACCCACACACACACTTGCTCTGTCTGCTAAAATCAGTGGAAGTAATACTTTCATATGCTCTAAAGGCGTGTCGATGCGTGGCTGTGTTTAATGTATAATATGCATGAAAGCTAAATGGCTCGTAAATACATATGGCTGCTTTTCATTTTCGTTGCCCTAGTTTCTTGTCTGCATGGGTTTTTGTTTTAAGCCCCTCTTCATGGTGTTTGTGTCGCAGCCAATAACTATTCTTATACTTGCATGTTTCCATAGCTTTCACGATTTCTCCTTTTTCTTTTCTATCTGCGCATGTTTCCACTCTCTGTTCCCTTTTATGTGCTGCTGAGTCTTTTAGGGATTCCCTTGTATCGTTTTGGATCCTTAGAGCATCTGGATAAATTACCCAGACTTGAATGAGTCATCCCAAAATGTAATTATGAGTGCAGGCAGTAGGAATCTTAATTGAAGGAGGAAAGAAAAGGGAAGGGGTCTGTGCAAACGGGCGAGGCAGACAAACAATAGGAGGAAGGATAAATTATAAATTAGACAATCTCAGTCGCAAAACAAATGAAACTGTTAACTGGGGCAGAATCCTTTATTATATTCTTATTATAGCACGTTTCACACAGAAAGTCTGAACAGTTGAACTGTAGTGAGGATTTCTCAAGCTTTAAGGCTCGGCAACTGCAAGTCATGACACAGTTGTGGTAAGAGTTAATTTCCCTCAGTGAGGCTGGGTGTTGCTCCCACATTGCTGTGAGATAACTGTTCAGCTGTGTCAGTGTGAAAGAGTAACATGAAGAAGTTGTGTGCGCTGTAGTGGTTGCCAGAGGCAGGGGGGTGTGTGTGTGTGCGTGTGCGTGTGCTTTGTGTTGTCTTCAGTCAGCCGTATTGTGACACAGCTCCTCCCAGAGACGGATGCAGCTCTGCAGGCCATGCAGAATTCATCCATCCATCAGTCGTCCTGCTGTAACACACAGTTGCAGTGCACACACATGCTGACATGAGGTGCAGTCTGTAAAATCACAGATGCATTCACACACACTCCAACTGTGGACTTTGATCTACCAAAAATCCCTCAACTGTCTCGAGGATTCTGTGTCAGTCTAAGTACAACCAGTGTCTCCGGTTTGCTGGTGGGTTTTCTGCACCTTTACAAACATCCATCAACATGTCTGCTGACAGAAAAGCTACATGAAAAGCTAAAAGACAGGACATATCCCTTGCACTGTCTAGAATAAGTCATTATTACAGATAAGATCATCCGCTCTGCAGATCAAATGCTTTGGTTCCTGTGTGATATTTCTCTTTATTAGCATTAGCCCAAATGTTAACATGTTGAAACCAGAGATAGGAATTTCTCTCAAAAATGTCCTTGGTGCTTCTTTCGATGCGGTTCAATTACTAAATATTACTAAATATTTAATATTTATTACTAAATAATTACTAAAAAGCAGCATACATTTGTCTTTTCTTTTTTAACGGTTTCATTCAGATTCATTTTTTGTTTTATGTCTCAGTGTAGTTACAGTGTGTGATGTCCTATGCTCAACTATGCAAAAATGTAACCTGACTTTTCCACACTCTCAGTAGCAGGATGAACTCTGTGAGTCATATGTGAGGTTTTCCCAATTTCAAGCATGCGTTTTTTTTCTTTTTGCTTTTGTTGCTAGGGAATGACAACAGAAACTCTGACACTTTGACTTCAGCCTATTTGGACCCTTTTGAACCAGTTCTGCTTGTCAATGGGCTGTGGCATCTTTTCATATGTTGTGTTGACCTCTTCTGCTCCCTGCTGGCCAACAGGCACACAGCCTGAGGACCTAATGTGAGGGGGAAAAAAAACCGATAATATATATTGACCCTGCCCTCCTTAGTCCACCTGCTGGATTGCAAAGACTTGTATTGCGTCTTGGTTTATCATCTTGTCAAAGAGATTTAAAAGACATTTCAGAATCTTAAGAGGTGTTCCTCAATATTAAGATTTATGAGGAATTGTCTAGGATTCTCTCATTTGTTATGCAACCAAGACAACTTGCTGAAGTTCAAGCTGAGCATCAGAATGGGGAAGAAAGGGGATATAAGTGACTTTGAACGTGGCACGGCTGTTGGTGCCAGACGGGCTGGTCTGAGTATTTCAGAAACTGCTGATCTATTGGGATTTTCACACACAACCATCTCTAGGGTTTACAGAGAATGGTCCGAAATAGAGGAAATATCCAGTGGCGTAAACAAAATGAAAGCATGGATCCATTCTGCCTTGTATCAACAGTTCAGGCTGTTAGTGGTGGTGTAATGGTGTGGGGGATATTTTCTTTGCACACTTTGGATCGCTTAGTACCAAGTGAGCATCATTTAAATGCTACAGCCTACATGAGTATTGTTGCTGACCATGTCCGTCCCTTTATGACCACAGTCTACTCATCTTCTGATGGCTACTTCTAGCAGGATCATGTACCATGTCACAAAGCTCAGATCATCTCAAACTGGTTTCTTGAACATGACAGTGAGTTCACTGTTCTCCAGTGGCCTCCACAGTCACCTGATCTCAGTCCAATACTGCACCATTGGGGTCTGGTGGAACGGGAGATTCGCTTCATGGATGTGCAGATTCTAAGGAATCCAACACCTGTTGAAAGTATGCCACAAAGAATTAAGGCAGTTCTGAAGGCAAAATGTGGTCCATCCCGGTACTAGCAAGGTGTACCTAATGAAGTGGCCAGTGAGTGGATGTTCTCTGAAATTTCAACGTCAGCAATAGTTAAACAAGGGCGGGGCATGTCCTGCCTTCTGGATTGTTAAACAGGTATTTGCTTGAAGGATTGGTTTGGAGATATTGAAAGTACTGGTGAGAGTGCTGGAAGGAAATTGGAGTAGGGTTTAATGTTGCATATTTATTATATTTGAGGGGTTGAAACACAAAAGCAGGCCCGGGTGCTACAGTATCTTTCAGTGTCTCCCTAGCGACATGTGTTTGTCTCTGTGTGGTAAAATGTGAAAAGTTGCAGAGACAAAACCCCAAATAACACAACAACCCAAAGGCAAAAAGAAGAACTCAATAATACAAACAGAAAATATGTTATTATTCAAATGATGTTACTGTAGATTCACAGTCTGTCACAGAACATTGTGAACAGACATTTGGTGCTTTTACTTTACATACAATACGATTAAACCAGTGATTCCCAACTTGTTTGGCTTGTGAGCTCTTACAAGAAAGCAGTGTCGTGGTCGGGCCTTGTGTTCCAGATATCTATGAGTTGTTAGCCAAAGAGACAGTTCCTCACTTAACTTGTTGGATGGTTTAATTGTTTGAGGCCCAAACAGACAGGATGATTTCAAGTGGGATCAACTGGCAGTATGAATGAGAGTGAGCTGGTTAAGGATCTGCAGGGCTGATGAGGGATGTGGGAACAGGTGTGTAGATGGGTGGGGCGGTCAGGTGATGGGGAAAGAAGGGTAGGTCTTAGGCCATCAGGTGGACAGCTTGAGGATGGCAGGTCTGGGGAGTGGGAGGAAAGTGCCTGGGGAAGTGAGGAGGGACAGACAGGGACAGAGAGCAATGCAGGGCTGGGGATGAGGGAGTGTGGCTGAAGAGAGGGCCTGAGGAGCAAGATGTGACAAAATGCTACTTACACATTGATGAATCTGTATTTACGATCCGTTATCTAAGATATAAATGCCAGTCAAAGGCCTGTTTTTAGAACCTGTACATTTGCTTTTAATATCAAGTGTGTTTACTTAAGTAGGATTTTAAATGCAGGACATTTACTTGTAATAGAGTATTTTGACATTGTTGTATTGGTACTTTTACTCAAGTAAAGGATTTGAATACTTCTTACTCCCCTCTGCATCACTGAAACCTACAGTATGTATAGTAACACATGATACATTGCCTTTAACTTGTTCTCCTCATATGTGCTAGTTTACCATATTTTCCTAATTTTTATTTAGATTTATATGCACCATGAATTTAAATACAAATCCAATTTATGTCTTGTGTGTTTGATAAATCAACAGCTACCTTCCTGATGACCAATGCCTTGTGTCCTTCTTCACATACTCACTATCTTAATCTTAATAATCTGTTAGGTGAGTCGTAATATTGGTGTTTTCTTCTGTCTGTCGTGCAGTTTTGGCAGTTTGGCGAGTGGATGGATGTGGTGATCGATGACCGGCTGCCAGTGAAGGATGGGAAGCTGCTGTTCGTCCACTCTGCTGAGGGAACTGAGTTCTGGAGCGCGCTGATTGAAAAGGCATACGCTAAGTAAGAAACACAGACAGACAGACAGAGGGACAGGGCTGCAGAGTTGAGATGTAAATGAACCTTTTAAAACGTCTAAATTTAAAATAATTTGTATTCATCATTTAAAAATAATCAGCAGATCATTTCCATGTTGGTTCTACATTTGGCTTTATTTTTGTGCCTTCTTCTCAAGTGATCACTTGGATTATGTGTAACTGCCAACATCCAACATTGCTAAAGTATGTACAGCCTGTGTTTTTTTACCACTGCCTCGTCCTCTGGGCTAAAGACGAGAGGGACCATCCGGCTGTGCCCAGTGTAAAAGCCATTGTCCATGGAGGTATCTGGGTGCATTAGTGCACATGGCATGGGTAACCTGCACATTTGTGATGGTACAATCAGTGCTGAACGATATATACAGGTTTTGGAGCAAATTATACTGCCAACAAAACCATCTTTTTCAGGGATGGCCTCGCTAATTTCAGCAAGACAGTGCCAAACCACATTCTGCACGCATTACAGCAGCATGGCTCCGTAGTAAAAGAGTGTGGGTGCTAAACGGGCCTGCCTGCAATCCCAACTTCTCACCCATTAAAAATGTTTGCTGCATTATGAAATGTAAAATAGGACAAAGGAGACTCTGAACTGTTAAGCAGCTAAAATCCTACAACAAGCAACAATGGGAAAACATTGCAGGAGTGTTTTAATGAGAGGTGATGCAACAGAATAGTAAACATGACCTTGTCCCAACGTTTTTGAAACATGTTGCTGGCATCAAATTAAAAATGGGCGTGTCCAAATCTCCAAACTGAATGTAGAAAATTGGTGTTATGAACTTGTCTGATGAACACTTGAAGCCCTTACAGAGCTATTAAGAGACTTCAGACTCCAGCTGCTCCAGTGGACAGCTGTGGTCTCAGTTGTGAATTTGGTAAGCTGTACAAGTGAAGCACAGTATTGTTCAAGTTAAGTGGGCTGCCTGCCCACTGAGAGCCGACAGGAAATAGTAAGAGAGTGATGTATAAGTGATTTATGAGTTGTTACACTTGCTATGTTTGTCTGTAGGTATGTGTTTATATGTGATAGTGTAGAGCAGTGAGTGTACCCTACCATACCGTACCCTTCTCTAAACATTTCCCCTAACTACAGGTCTTTTGACTGCATAGTTCATAAACACTGACATTAATGTCTATGCCGAATCATCAGTCATTAATTCTCCATTTAAGGCCTGCTCATATACCTAATAATTCTTCATGTACTCCTTGAACAATTTTAAATCCTTATTAATCTCTTGTTTTGTCCCAGGTTGAACGGCTGCTATGAGGCTCTGTCAGGCGGCAGCACATCAGAGGGCTTTGAGGACTTTACAGGTGGCGTGACGGAGCAGTACGAGCTGAGCAAACCCCCCTCCGACCTCTTCGGCATCATCAAGAGGGCCATCGCCAGAGGATCACTGCTGGGCTGCTCCATAGACGTAAGTACTGCAACAGACTACTGCATAAATGGGAAGTTAACACAGATTTATCGAAGATTGTTCCTTCTTTAAAGCGACTAGAATCGATTATTATAACAACATGTTAAATGACTCTGTAAAAACAATGTTTAAATGTGAAAGGGGTCATTTGTAGTTATGAACCTGCAGAGTGTAACTTTAATCTGCAGCTCCCCTCGGTTTTACAGAGTTTTATAGTTAATTTAGAGATTTATAGTCCATTCTATATTCCCATTTACATTTTTTTTTCTTTCAACAATATATTCAGTGTTGATAAGTGTACAAACCAAGGACTCTCCCTGTTTTCTAAAATTAAAAATAATGCAAACAAGCCACCATCTCAGTTGTCATTACCTCTAGCTGGTTTTCACTTTAAATAGAGATCCCCCTGTGTTGCTGAAGTCAGCATTTTTCAGTCTCAGTGCCCTTCATGGCTTACTCTCTCTCTTTTTAATATCTCACATTAATACAATACAATGTTGAAATGATTAAACAATTAATCAATTCATTAAAGTACAATTTTAAAGTAGTAAAGTTATTAACAGTGTTCCACGTTCTCAAATGTGAAGATTTGCTTGCTTGCATTGCATCATTGTAAATTCTCTGGGAATTTTGTTTGTTGGACTTTATAAGCAGTTTAAGACACATCTGTGGTTTCTGCTGAGTTGCAATGGGAACTTCCATTAGTGTTTATAAACTAAATGATAAATCAAGAAAATAAAATCATTACCAGTTGATTTAATAATGAAAATAGTCTATTGCATTGCTTTAATACCCCTTGTTGAGTCAAACAGGTGAGATTTATAATGATTTATAATGTATCACTATGGCTTAGTGTCTGACACATGCTTTAGCTTGAACCTCTATAGGAAGGTCAAACTTCAGAGTCAGCTGTAGATCAGCGCTGACCTTGGACGGCCAAATGTTGGGATGATTTTCACACTAGGTTGGGGTGGTGGGGATCAGTATTTAAATCACAGTAACATTAGAGTACATTGTCATATTTTACAGAAAGTACATTGACTGTATTATTACCTGTCAGGTAGAAAAGAGAGAAGTTGCTGTGTCGTCCCATTGAAGAGACTAGAAATAGGGCAATTTGAGTCAAAAGTTGTGTAATGGTAGAAAAATGTGGGCAATGTGATCTGGGAGGACACCAGTAGAGGGCGGTGAAGATTGGGAAATGTGCGGTAAAGGGGTTGGAACTGGCAGTTCAGTGTAATTCTCAAGGACACTTTAGTAATTAGGTTTGCAGACAAAGGTGACTGAACTCTGTCTGTCTGTTATTGAATTACATTTCCTGTACTCAGTGTGCCCACCTGTGCTGCTCAGTTTGGGTAGGAACGCCAATCTAGCTTATCTTGTTGCAAAACATAAAAGAAGACAAGTACCAAAAATGAACAATTACAGTTGTCTGAGAGCTTTGTGCACCAGAGATAAAGACATAGAAGTCAGTTTTACTGTGACATGGTTTAAATTAATAATATTGCATTAAAGTTTGCATATATTTTTATAGATGTGACTAAGTTTAAAGAGTTTGTTAAACAATTAAAGAAAAATCATGGGATGCGTGTGAGTCATGTTTCCCCTTTGTTATGCTAATAAATGTGGATCCAGTCTGATGACAGTGATTGAGAGCACTGCAAACAGATCTCCCAGCTGTCTTTGAATATCATAACATCACATGCATATACACAGCTTGGTGTGACTGCTGCCATGTCTGTGTCTTTATTAGCTGAAACAACCAGCGACAGTTGTCTCGCTAAGGGGTTCCTCACTCTGTGAAGTTTGCTGGTGTTAATAAATAAACCGTGACATGCCGGTGACTGTGACCCACTGCCTGTAGATGTCACCTAACCATGTCACATGTGGAGCATCAGTCGTCCTGATCTTGTGACTTGTGTTGTAGAAGTCAGTGGCCTGTTTAACTCCATTCTGTCATCTTCAGATCACGAGCTCAGCCGACCAGGAGGCCGTCACGTTCAAGAAGCTGGTGAAAGGACACGCCTACTCTATGACTGGAGCAGAGGAGGTGAGCAGTAATGAAGGAAATCCCTTTTTCAAAAATGGCAGCGCAGTTATTTTTGCAGTAGAAAGAAAAGGAAGAAAACGTAAAATCACTAGTGAATTCTCAAGTCACAAATATTCATGACTATTTCACATTTTAAACACACATCAACATACAGAAAGGAAATTTAAAGGATACACAGATTATCAGCAAAAACTAAAGCTATACATAAAACAATTCAATTTGCTCTAAAAATGTTCACGGCTTTGAGTTGAATTATGTCACATGTTGGATAAGTTACAGTGTTTGTAATTCATGTAACTTGTTTGTGTACAGGAAGTGTAGTTTTATGTGCCTGGAGTCATCTGTATTTTCTTGTTTTTATACCAGCTCATTTATTTGATTGAAAATAATTTCCCACTAAGTTACAGGAGATACACTTGACTGTGATCCATGCGATGAAACCAGTTAATCAGTGACAAAGTGTGAATATCAGGTGGCGTTTCTTCGACCCTTAGGTGCAGTACAGAGGAACTATGACCAAGCTGGTTCGCATCAGGAACCCCTGGGGGGATGTGGAATGGACCGGACCCTGGAGCGACAAGTAAGATTTTACTTTCACACTTAACTACACTACATTTGTGGTGTTAAATGGCAACCCATAACAGGAAGTTTACAACTTTCTTGTTTGTGAATGAGACAAAAGATTCTGCTGTTTCAGGAAGTTTTCACACTGATTAAAACGCTGTTCTTGGGTAAAATGTAAGACTTAAATGTGAAATTGTTCCTAATGGCACAGCTGCATAGTCCCAGAATCAGCAAAAATACAAAAATACCAGACATTTTTCCCACTGCCAACATTACGTCACAGTCCAACTGAGCATTTTCAACACTTCACATATTCAAATTTGCATGACATTTTCCCTGTGCAGAGAAGTTGCAACAAAGTTGCTGGTTTAAAGACACATAACTTCAGTAGTAATCTGTAAATTTATGGTAAGTAGCATTATGGGTTTTGCTATAAGGAAACTCATATATATTTACAGTAAAAAGGAGACATTTAGTACAGACATTCATGATTCCCAGGTGATGGGTCCAACTGACTTTGATGATCCCCTGACTTTTTAATCTAGCGTCACCATCAGGTTAAAATTTACACTTTATGACCAAATATCTGTAAAACTAGTGACATTCCTATCAGCCTCAACTGTGCTTTGTGTTCATTGCTAATAAGCTAATTTAGCCCCTTAACATGCTAAACTAAGAAGGTGAACATGGTAAACAGACTCTTAAGACATCACGTTGACACAGTCATTAAATAACAGGTTACAGAAAAGAGAAAAAAAGCTCAGTTATCTTTTTTTTCGTTGTGAATTCCTCAGCGCCAGAGAGTGGGACCAAGTGGATCCCTCCGCCAGAGGTCGGCTTCAAAACCGCAGTGATGACGGTGAATTCTGGTGAGCAAGCATGTGCATGTGACTTCTCATCAGTACTTGTGTGAAAGTAAGGATTTGTGCCATTTGGCAGCTGATAGAAAACATCCGCGTTTTAGGGCATGACTCTAAACGTATTTGTACATTTTCATCTTTTATTTGCGTTAGTTTTTATAAATTTTGAGTCAACAGAGCAGTAAATGTGACGGGATACCTCAAACACACACTGTACTGTCTCTGTTTTCCTTAATGTCTGTTTTACATATTGATATTCTGAAATAATAGTGAATTTTTTTCCGTCTCTCAGGATGTCGTACAGTGACTTCCTGCGCGAATTCAGCCGCCTGGAGATCTGCAACCTGACTGCTGACGCCCTGGAGGACAACCAGCTGAAAAAATGGTGCTCTTCGCTTTATCAGGGAGAGTGGAGGAGGGGCAGCACTGCTGGAGGCTGCAGGAACTTCCCAGGTATTGAGTGATGACGGGGAGAAAAGAGGGGAGAACTGCAAGGTAGCAGATGGATAGGTGAAAAAAAACAGTGAGAAACTGGAGGTCTAAATGGTGGTCTGCTATAATAGATATTATATAATATATTTATAATATAAATGTACCCAGAACTTACTCTAATTTCTTTTTCTTTGTACATGTTTGAGATTAATTCTTCTTTTAAATGTCTAATGCACCCCAGAGTTTCTCCTATCACTGACCAAACCAGTTTTAGGATCACATGCTGGTCTTAAATTCTGTTCCAAAAACACTGAACACAGCTTTTACATGTGGACATTTTGTGGGGGAAATAAAAAAACAAAAAACAAGGAGATGTTGAAGGAGGGAGGGATTTCGATGACTTTACTAAAGGAATGTGAACCAGTGACTCCCATTTACACAGTAACCTACTGAACAATGGCCTGTTTTTAAAAGAAATTGGGAAATGCCCCCTCATGACTGCATACACACATGGAATTGGAGTTTTCTCCAACACAAATTGTGTTCTTATTTTCTATACTACTGATAAAACCACAATTTTAACAGCATTATTGACAATCTCTCCAGCTGGGAGAGCTATTTATTATAAGGAAGATATTTATTATTTCTGAGCATGATTAATAAATACCAAAGTAAAGCTTTAATAAAATAAGTAACAATCTGACTTTTTCAACTCTTCTTCCCAGCAACCTTTTGGCTGAATCCTCAGTTCAAGATTGTGCTGCAGCACCCGGACTCTCACAGCAACTCAGACTGCAGCTTCCTGGTTGGCCTCATGCAGAAGGACCGCAGGAAGAAACGGCAGGAGGGCAAAGACATGGAGACCATCGGGTTTGCCATCTATGAGGTCAGCTGCAGTCCAACAAACGCTGCTTATAAACATTTCAGCATTAACAGATTCTTCTTTTGTTAAAAAAGAAGAATCTGAGCTCTGCTATCTACCTGCTTTCCTGTAGTTTTTGTGCCTGATCTTGTTCATCATGGTAATAATGTCATCTGTCTCTCCCCTATCCCTTAAAGGTTCCACATGAGGTATGCATTTTATCATCCTAATAGTCTTCAAATGATACCCAGACATTTTTTAATGCAAACATAATGGGAAGTTAAAGTAGAAGAGTTTTGAAAAGATAAGAAGTCACTCTTTCCCCTCTCAGCATGCCGGCACCTCAGGGATCCACCTGAAGCGAGACTTTTTCCTCACCCACGCCTCCAGAGCTCGCTCAGAGCTCTTCATCAACCTGAGGGAGGTTAGCTCGAGGTTACGGCTGCCACCCGGGGAATACATCATTGTCCCCTCCACCTTTGAGCCGAACAAAGAGGCCGACTTTGTCATCAGGGTTTTCTCTGAGAATCCTGCCAAGTCTGAGTGAGTGGCTAGACACGTGTGAAGGATCTGGGCTTTTAAAATAAGCATTTAAGTAACTTTCTTTATTTCTTCTTCCAATGTCAGGGAGCTTGATGATGATGTTGAAGCGCATCTCCCACCAGAGGTGAGAGGATGCTACATGACAACTGAACTACAACACCTGATGATGCTAATGATGTGTACAGAGAGACCAAATGTGTGTTTGTCTTTCAGGTTGAGCTAAATGAGAGCCAAATCGATGCAGGCTTCAAGGGTCTCTTCAGACAGCTGGCAGGGCCGGTAAGCACGCGTGGCAGAAGGTGGAGTAGCAGTTTGAAGAAATAGTTTATGGTATAAAGAGTCATATTTGAATTGTGTATTCTCTGTTTGTGCCAACAGGACATGGAGATCAGTATCACAGAGCTGCAAACCATACTGAACAGGATCATCAGCAAACGTTAGTAACAGCTGTAACAGTAGTGCTCACAACAGTATTGAGTTAGTTTCAGGTGTTTTTAAAATGTTCAATATCTAGGGTTAAATCTGTTATCCTTCTCTGTTTTTGTCTTTCTTTCTAATGCTAACAGATAAAGACCTGAAGACAGACGGCTTCTCACAGGAATCTTGTCGCAGTATGATCAGCCTCATGGACGTATCCTTTAAATAGCATTAAAATATCAATTCAGCTTTGAAGTCACTTTGGATAAAAGTGTCAGCTAAATAAATGTAATGTTACACAAGTCTTCTTAGCTTTTTAGTGTAAGTAATAAACAAAACAAACTGTCAAGAAATATGTCCCTTACTAAACAGAAAAATACACCTTATGAATTCAAGTTCTATTTTTCCAAACCAATTTACTTCGTTAACTTGCTGTAAAACACACTTCATTCAAACTCGACACAAACTAAATGAAAACTCACCAAAACCTTCGTAGTTAGTCTTTCCACTGTTCCAACAATCACCAACTCTGGTTTGCTCAAAATAAACTCTTAATTCAGAGTTAGATGTGAAAATATTCCTGGCCCTACACACTGTCAGTGTCTCTCTGAAGCCCAACGTCCCTCTCCCTCCTCTCTCACCTGACACCTCTCCGGTCCCCGCCTGAACCATTCGAGCCTTTGTCGTCCGCAGAGTCAGTGTCCTGGCCAGAGCCTCTGTAAATCACATCGGGTTGACAAGTGGAGAGTCCAGGAACCTTTTTAAAGTTGGCTAACAGTAAATTACATTTATTCTGTTGATAAGATGAAAGTCACTGTTGTGCTTTAACCTATCGACTCAGACTGACGGCAGCGGAAAGCTGGGCCTGACAGAGTTCCATGTACTCTGGGAAAAGATTAAACGATACCTGGTAAGATTGAACACTGATGGGTCAGACGGGGTCAGACTAAAGCGTACTGATTCTGCTTCACTGGCCTGGTTTTTACTTTTCTTGTTTGCCATCCAAATACTTACTTCTTCAAGTTATTCTTTTTCTCTTTCTCTTCTTTCTGCCTGTTATTACCTTCATTCTCTGTCTGTTTGTGCCAGAATATTTTCAGGGAGTTTGATGTGGACAAATCAGGCAACATGAGCTCCTATGAGATGAGGCTGGCTCTTAAATCTGCAGGTACTGTTCCTTTTTATGTCAATACAAGAATTAAGAAAATAAAAACATGCGTCAGAGGCATTTTCACTCTTCTTTACACATTTAGAAAGCGTTATCTGCTGAGTTATCTTTTTCTGACGCTGATTACTGTTTTGTGAAACGATTTGTTCCTGTTGTGGTCTGATTTTCCTGCTTGTCTCTTCTTCAGGTTTCACGCTGACCAACCATTTGTTCCAGCTGATCATCCTGCGCTACTCAGAGGCCGACATGACTATCGATTTTGACAACTTTGTCACCTGTCTGATCAGACTGGAGACCATGCACAGTGAGTCCCGCTACTGCACACCTTCAGTGCCTTAAAAGGAACAGTTAACACCTACTTGTCATCCCCTTTCAGAAAATAAATAACATACTTCAATAACAGATCTTTGTTTCTGTCTCTGCAGAAACCTTTCGAACCCTGGACACAAATAATTCAAAATCCATAACCCTCAACTTCACTCAGGTATGGCCACACGTTTCTGGGAGCAGAAATGCTGCCCTTTACCCAGACAATGCATTTATTACAGATTTCTTGTACTTTTGTTCTGAAAACCATTTTTTTTTGTCTCATATTGTTTTGGATATTTACTTTCTGTACATAAAACACTGTGACCTATTCATAATTGGCATTTCCTAATTCTCTGTGCTCCGCAGTGGATTTCCCTGACCATGTTTGCCTAGAGATGAGTGGACTCCTCTGTAACTGTTACACTGCATCCTGTGGCAGCTCCAGGCCCAGCATGTGTCAGAAGTGCCTTTTCTCTTCTCTCCTCCACGCAGCTCGCTGCTGAGGCCCACTGATGCTAAAAGACTGTAAATTCATCTGTACAGTGCCTATATTGGAAACATGTGCCAATTCTTTACTTGTCACCTGTTTTGTAAACAGAGAGTTCACTGATAAGCGAAAAAACATCCTAATAGCTAACATACTTTAGGACAACCTGGCAATCTGCAAAACCCTCTGCTGTCAGTTATCAGTCTCAGTGCCAGATGTGGTTGATGTGGCGAGCTACTGTGTGTGCCAGCTACTCTTAAATGCCTCACATTCAGCGCATATGAATGTGCATTATATGTATCTCTATTATCTGACATTGCTGGCCTGGCACCTTCTGTTTACATCTTACCAAACTTTGCTTTGTCTTCAGAGACAATGGTGGTGGTCAGTGCGTGAAGTATAATTAAACTGCAGTTTTTAAAATTGTATGATGAAAAATGCCAGGTTAGGGGGTATTACCTAATTTAATTGTCCTATTTGCGCTAATGCAAATGTATATTGACCCATGTGAGTTCATTTTTCCAGAGCCGATGCTGCCTAAACGATGTTAGCACTATGCTGTGTTATTTGTCGCATAGAATGTTTTTCGCATGAACAAGTTAGCGCACCAAAGCTTCTGCTTATTCCATTATCTAACGTGTACAAAGAAAATTGAACAAAACCAGAAACCGAGATCGCTGGTCTTAATAAAATAAAAAAAGTAAAATGTCCGCGTTTTTAAAGGTCAATTTAAGGATAGCTAAACTTAATAAATAAACAAAAGGCTTAGACTTAATATTGAACAAAATTCATGATTGTCGTATTCCTGCCACTTAACCATACATTATTTTTATTAAATCGGTAGCCTACTGTGATTCATGTCTATGTAACGTTAATGATTTATCAATTTATTTATTTGATTAAAGCTACTTAATCTTACTTTGGTTGACCGTTAAAGGTTACACATAGTGTTACATCTCGTGATGAGTCTGACTTTTAAAAAGAGTTATCTCCAACTTTGACTTCATTGCACAGGTCTGTTGTCATGACAATAACACTACAACTCTATCCTCATAATGCAGGAACAAGATTAACAGAATTTAGTGTCTTCAACAGCAGTTGTTCCTGCATTACGAGGATAGAGTAGTAGTGTTATTGTCATGACAACAGACCTGTGCAATGAAGTCAAAGTTGGAGATAAATCAACTCTTTTTACCAGTCAGACTCATCACAAGTCAAAACACTATGTGTAACCTTTAACGTTCACCCAAAGTAACAGATTAAGTAGCCATAATCAAATAAACTGATGTATAGGCTATAAAAATTAATCATTACGTAGACTCACAGCACTCTATAATAATTCCAGTGTTTAAGCCAATTTACAGTTTAAGTAAAATAATGTGGTTTAGCCTAATGGCAGAAATACAACAATTATGAATTATGTTCAATATTTAGGCTAGGCTATTTTTAAATTTATTTATTAAGATTAGCTATCCATAAAAATATATATATTTTTTAAGGCGTGATCTGTGTTTCCCGTTTTAGACTTTCTTGTTCAATTTTCATTGTACAAGTTGGATAATGGATCAAGCCGACGCTTTGGTGCGCTAAATTACAATGCACTTCTTCATTCAATGCACCAATAACACAGCATAGTGCTAACATAGTTTAGGCAGCATCGGCTCTGGAAAAATGAACTCACATGGGTCAACATACATTAGCGCAAGTAGGACAATGAAATTTAGTAAAACCCCTAAACTTTTTCATCAAACAATATTAACAACTGCAGATGAATTATACTTCACGTGCTCTATATATTATATTAAAACTAATCCTGTTTAGCTTTAAAGCATATCTGCTTATCATTATGCATGGCACTTTTTACTGACTGGATATCATAGGGGTTAAAAAAAAAAGATGTGTCACCCTTGTTTAATCTAGCTTTTCGAAGGGAACAAGAACATGTCAATACTTTCGGTGAAGGTAAACAATTATGCAAGGTGGATGGAAATGTTGTATGCATGTAGTGTTAAATGTGATATATTGTCTGCCTGTCTGTTCAACCAGGGGAGCAAGTGTTTTATTTGAAAAGTTGTATTCCAAAATAACATGTCACTTTTAGGGGAAAAAAGACTTAAACGCCTTAAGTGTGGAGGATGTACATGTAAAATGTCATACTTACTTACATACATACAAAGAGTCAAACTGCAAATGTTTGAAATACCAAAATTGTTCTGCCAAATATTTTTTTTGCTTTTTGTAAATGGAGGAACTGAATTTAAGAACATTTAATCCAAAAGTGTATGCCAAGCCTTTAAATGTAAATGGTACTCCAACAATGCCAGCAATCATGTCTTCAGTTTTTGCAGTGTAATGCTTATGTAACATTACCTAATGTTTACAATGGTAACATTCAGGGTCCCTTTGGAGCCATTCATGATGCAATACATGGATTTACTGTGTAGTGTCTCTGTAAAACTTTCTTATACAATTTGAAAATAAACATGGGGGGATTTTCATGAGTCTTGCAATCATCAATTTACACTCACTGGCCACTATATTAAGTACACCTTGCTAGTACTGGGTTGGACCCCCTTTTGTATTAAGAACTGCCTTAATCCTTTTTGGCATACTTTCAACAGATAACATTCCTCAGAGACTTTGGTTCATGTCGACATGAGAACATCACGCAGTGTGCTGCAGATTTGTTGGCTGCACATCCATGATGAGAATCTCCCGTTCCACCACGTCCCAAAGGTGCTCTATTGGACTGAGATCAGGTGACTGTGGAGGCCACTGGAGAACAGTGAACTCACTGTCATGTTCAAGAAACCAGTTTGAGATGATTTGAGCTTTGTGATGCATGATCCTGCTGGAAGTAGCCATCAGAAGATGGTACACTGTGGTCATAAAGGGATGGACATGGTCAGCAACAATACTCAGTCAGACCAGTCGTTTTTCCAATCTTTTATTGTCCAGCTTTGGTAAGCCTGTGTGAACTGTAGCAGTTTCCTGTTCTTAGCTGACAGGAGTGCTCCCGGTGTGGTCTGCTGCTGTAGCCCGTCTGCTTCTGGGTTTGACGTGTTGTGTGTTCAGAGATGGTATTCTGCATACCATCTCTGACGCACGAGTCCTTATTTGAGTTACTGTTGCCTTTCTGTCATCTCGAACCTGCCCATTCTCCTCTGACATCAACAAGGCATTTTTGTCCACACAACTGCAGCTCACAGGATATTTTCTCTTTTTCGGACCATTCTCTGTAAACCCTAGAGATGATTGTGCGTAAAAATCCCACTAGATCAGCAGTTTCTGAAATACTCAGACCAGCCCGTCTGGCACCAACAACCATGCTACGTTCAAAGTCACTTAAACCCCTGTCTTCCCCATTCTGATGCTTTGCTTGAACTTCAGCAAGTTGTCTTGATCACGCCTACGTGACTAACTGCATTGATCTGCTATGTTGTGATTGGCTGATTAGCTATTTGTGTTAACAAGCAATTGAACAGGTGTACCTGATAAACTGACCGGTGAGAGTACATTTTCATTGATAAGTCTGAATTTTTTTGTGTGGTTGTGATGAGTAATTCAAAAGAGGAAAAAAGGCTCCCGTCCACACCCCAAAGAACAACACAAACACTCTTTATATAGTAATAAATAGTATATTTAGTAATAACATTAAAAAAACAAGCACAATAAAAGTTCACTATTGTACATATTTCAAGAACATCATAATACGATCTTTACAGGCAGATTTTTACTCATTAAGTTAAATTGCAGACATTTATACAGCTGATCATACATTTTAAGTTAGAACAAAAGCACCTCATTTTAAATGATAACAAGTGAAGAGACGTTTGTCATCTGGAACCGCTCGTTAGAGGAATGTAAGATGTCAGATAAGGCAAGTGAGATAGGCTATCATCTTTTTTTGACCTAGGACTAAACAGCCCAAACTGCACACCTAAATAATAAAGTAAGAGTGATTTTCTTCGGTACAATAGCATTAAATGTGAACCATAACCACTTTTAAGTCTCCTCCAGTTATTGTTAAAGGCTAGCGAGAGTGCTCCTGAGGTAGCGCCTTGGCGTCTCTTAGGCGTAGTTGTTGTTGTTGTGCTCGATCCTGGTCACCATGGTGGTAACCAGGCGCTCCAGCTGTTCCGCTCGCCGGTTGCCCATCTCAAGGACCTCCTCGTGATTGGCCTTCTCCTCACTGTCGTAGTCCATCACCGCCTTGTTGGTGATCAACGAGAGGGCGAAGACACGCATGCCGCAGTGACGCGCCACAATCACCTCGGGGGCTGTGCTCATGCCTGGAGAGGAAAAGAGGCCGTTTAAAATTGATAAAAGATACCAGGATAGATACATATGTGAAAAATAAATAATGTGTATTTTCAGTAGAGAAACCATAAAATATGATGTCACGCCGGCTGAGGTCTGATGTTTATATCAACTGTAGAGCTAAGCTTGCTAATGAGTCCAGCTTTGCTCCCTTCAGTTTAGAAGTCTGTATTTAGTTTTATAGCTTTGATTTATCTCTGTTTGTGGGTGAAGTAAATATGGGCAAATATCAGGTGTATTTTCACATGAAAGTTACATAATGCAGCTTTTAACAGGTACATTTTTATATATATCATTGCTGCCGTGTACTGTAGCCATATATTTTTTATTTTGTGTTGGTGACTAATATTCACTTTTTACTCACCAACTGCATCTGCGCCCAGTTTGAACAGCATACGGGACTCAGCAATGGTCTCGAACGAGGGTCCACCCAGCACGCAGTACACACCCTCCTTCAGGAAGTCTCCGTAGCCGAGCTCCTGTCCCACGTCCATGGCCAGCTGCTGCAGCTCCCTGTCGTAAGCGTCAGACATGCAGGGGAAACGTACACCGAACCTGCGAGGGACAGGAGGAAGGTTTAATGAGGGCAAAGGCTGGAGTAGACCTGAGGCTCAGGGTTTCTTCCAGAAAGACAAGTAAGAGGTATTTCCATAGTGACACTTTCTCTTTGTGGCAGCTGATTTAATATTATTTGCAACATGAACCTGGTGCAGGAAACCCATCTTTGAATGTACAGACTACACACACACACCTTTCATCGTTGGGTCCAGCCAGTGGATTGTTGCCAGCAAAGCCCGGCATGTTGAGGTGGTCTTTGATGATCATGATGTCTCCCACTTTAAAGTCCTGATTGAGACCTCCGGCTGCGTTGGTGAGCATCACCGTCTCCACGCCGAGCAACTTGAAGACACGTATGGGCAGCGTAACCTGGAAACACATTACCATTAGCCATGCAGGGGGATCTTTCAGCAGCGGAACAGTATTTAGAGCATTTTTATGGAAATTTGCTCCTTGATGTAATCAGTTCACCTTCTGGACTGGGTAACCCTCGTACAAGTGGAAGCGCCCCTGCATGCAAACACACGGCCTCCCCTTTAAGGTGCCGAACACGAGCCGACCTGCATGTCCGTGCACTGCAAAAAACACAAACCAATGACTTAATGTCAACAATAAATGAAAACCAGTCAGCAACTGAAAGTTTTTTTTGGTAGTTAAACTCACCAGTGCTCTGTGGAAAGTTGGGGATATCCTTGTAGTTGAAAGCTACCGGGTCCTTTAACATGTCAGCCAGCCCTCCGAGCCCTGACCCGCAAACAATGCCCACTGCAGGTCGTATGTCTGTCTGGGCCAGCAGCCAGTCAGCAGTGGCCTTGCAGTCCTCGTAGCTGTAGCTGGATGACATGAAAAGAGGGTTAGGATGACCCGGTTTGTAAATCAAGCAGGAATCAATAAAAAGCTTTTATTAGATAGAGTTAAACTCATCTTTAAATGACGTGAAAGTGATGTTACAAGAGGATAATGCACAAAAGTGACCACAAGAATTTTAAAAATCTTATGTGCTTTTCCTTCTTTTGCTGTCAAACTCCATAAATGCCAACTTTTTCCAGAGTCCCTATTCACCTCTCTTTGCCTCCTAATTCATTACACAACATGTGATGTGATCATTATTATCAGATTACAGGATAAGATCTAAGATCTAATCTGAGAAGTACTACTAATAAGGATATGACTTTTGAAGGCACACACGCACATTCCTGCAGAGTCACAGCAGGATCATGCCTCATGAACTTGAATGGTGACATGGTGCTTTTTTATCTGCTCAGTTGAAATGTACACACTAATCCCTTGTAATTTGAATAATCCCTTTAATTTGACAAACTGCTAGATTCACCCTCACTTAAGCATGGATTAATGGTTTGGTCCCTAAAGATGTGCTATTAATAAATATACTCTGTAAAACTACAGATAACTGTATGGTGCTTTATTAACACCATACAGTTAAAGTCACCACATACTGCCACATAACAGGTTATTAATAATAGTTTAATCAGAACAAATGTCCTGTCCTTAAAAACTGTCAAAGACAGTTTAATTCCACGAAAGGCTTATCTAATGTTTATTTGGCCCCCAGCCAACATTCCCAGTACGTTTTTGACCGGCAGTCCAAGCTGCTCATGAAGGGGTCTTGTGTTCAGCGTCTGGTTTAGCAGCATGGGAAGAGGAAAGCTGAAAGTACAGTCTGTTCAAAAGTGTACTCACCCGCTCTTTGCCTCTGGAAACATTGGGAAAAATTGTATAAGTTTCTGGTGAGGTAAAAAAAAATAAAAAAGTAGTAAATGCACAAGTTCCAAAGCAGCAAAAACGTCGAATCAGCTGTTGAAAATGTCAAATAGTATCAAGCCGGTGTCTTCTCTAGTGTTTCTTGTTCTGGTTTGGAGTACCCTTTGAGTCTTCTTCCCACTTGTGATTGCAAGCCGCAGTTGCCGGCTATATTATAGCCCCAGAATACGCCCTAACCCCCCCCACCCTACCCCACCCCTGGGTCAAGATGACGCATGTGAATGCTGCAGCCTCATTGGCTGGGTGGACACACCTTCAAGTAATTTGCAACAAAAGGCAATATATTTCATCCACCCGCCTCCAGAAGCAGTACTAGTGTTGACATCAGCCAAGTCCACCAACAGGAAAGTATGGGCACTGAAACATCCATTCAGCAATCATTGATCAGCTTATTGTAGAGTGACCCAGGTTGGGAAACATTTTGTTTTGAACATCACGTGTCTGTCTGTTGCGCCTGTTCTCGCCAAAAGTTAGTGGATATAGCATAACATGTGAAGTCAACGCATGCTACCATGTAGCCTAACATACTGGAACTACCTGAGTACAACTTTGAGGTGCTCACTTCAGTATTTTCTGTTTTAGGCAACTTTATACCTCTTCTCCTTTACATAATAAAATAAGTTACATCCTGATGTGTGTTTTTGCTCTTGTTGCCAGTAAGACATAGTAAGTTCATTGACACACCCTGTTTATGATGTAAATGAGGCAGATTACAACTCATTAAGTCAGAAATAAACACTACATCCTTTTGATTGGTTCTTTAAGGCTCCACGTTGTACTCATGGGACTAGAGCCTGACATTTTGGGTATCATGTAGGTCACAAGATTCCTGTGAGAACAGTTTATGTTCTTGTTCCAGTGGTGGAAAAAAAGGATTTTACTACAAAGTAAAAGTCTTGCATTCAAAGTACATAAGTATCACCAGAAAAATGTAATTAAAGTATGAAAAGAATTAAATTATGCAGAATGGTCCTTTTATTTCATCATTGTCACCTATGCCTTAGTTAAATGGTTAGGCGAGGATCCAACATGTCCTTTGTGTTCAAGTGTAATAACACATCAAGTTAAATTGACAACACCAAAACATGTTACATACAATTGTGGTTTTGGGACTTTTTATTTTACATTGTTTACTTTCTTATGGCAGAGGCACTGAAAGGACCGACTGTCTGATTTGAACGTATCCCAGGCTTTTGCTATACAGAGTGGATGAGAGGTCATTTTCAAATAATAAGTGTACTATTTCTTTTTTTTTTTAAACAGCATCATACACTCACATGTAAACTTATTTTCCTTGTAGTTGCATCTACCATGTTTAATTTCACCGTGAACGTGCCTCAAAATCCATGAGTCTGCAAGTGTTGATACTGGGATTCAGCGATGTTGTTCCTCAGGAGATCTACCATTAATGTAAGGTCAGAAATGCTGTGTGTTGTGTGTTTTGTGGAGCTGTCAGTACCATGGGGGGGATGTGGAGATGCAGTAGAAATGGACTATGAGAGGTTGGCTGTCTGCAAATGAGTTTTGTCCCTGCTAACTGAACTGGAGAGGGCTGAACTTGAAACAAAAACATGGCAGACACTGCAGTCGGTTACAGCGTATGACTGTGGGTAATGAGAAAGATATCTAAGTGCAGAATCCTAATCTTATAATGTTAACTGGTAATGTTGTAGGTAACTGTTGTTACCTTTAAACATGATGTTAGCTCGCTAAGGTTTTTCCCAAGGAGTACATGTACTCCTAAATGAAAAAAATAGGACCACACAGAGTTTAACAATTTATTGTATATATTTTAATACTACATGTGTGTGCTCCTTCTCCTTGTGTACTATCGTGAGAAACCGGTGGGGGAAGTGAAGACCCTAGTATCTGGTCACTCGTCATGGGCCTCAAAATTTTGTCAAAGCTTTTAAAAATATTGAAGACAACTTTTAAAACACACAAAAAACTTTACTGTGATTGGTGATTGTGTACTTTTTGAACGGGGGATGGACACAAGATACACCAGCACCACCCACAAAATCCACTCCACATTTTATGTAAGCAAGATTACTAACCAATATTTATAACAATGACTTTAGTAAAACAGAACAAGGGGAACGTGTTGCTCTCAGGAAGAGAGGCGGCTAGAAGGAGCACCTATTGGCACACTGGCCTCCTGCGTCTGGTTAAAGCTACATCTGCCCACTGCAGAGACTCTATCCACAACCTGGAGAAGTAGCAAAGTATAAATTACTGTATCAGTATAATATTATAAAACTAAAAAAATGTTTAGCGTTCACTTAATAGTATACTGTCAGTAGACCGTTTGTATTTTATTTATATAATGTGACTATAGGCCTATGCATTATCATTTTATAAGAATTTGTCCTTTAGTGAGTCTTCCGAAATAAAGAATTTAAAGATTTTATTCTTTTTATTCAAACATACAGAGTGCAACCAATCTGCAGAATGTAAGACAAAGTGTGTGTAAGACCAGTGAAGAAACAGAGGACTTTATACTGTAGGGTATTATGCAGCTGCCTTAGGAAGGAGGGGAATAGAAACTAACTGTCCTGAGATGAAGGCCTGTCAAGGACAGTCAGATAAGAGACCCTTGTAGTAAATCACTTTGATATGTGTTGTTAATTTGTCTGTATATTTTTACTGTAGTCTCTCTGTGTTTCTGTGATTTCCTTGTCTCTACTGTCTCCACTGAGTTCAACTACCAGCCCGACGACAGGGAGAAAAAAGCATGATTGTGTCAGTAGAAAATGCCAGAGACTTACGCAAGAAGACAACTTGTGTTAATGTTGCTGCAAATCGCACTGGGCACTGACATAGATTACATAACGCCCCACCACCTTTGTTGGGTTTTATAAGTACAAGAATGATGTCACATTTACATTCTTGAAAAATATTACAATCCCAAATGTACAACAACATAACACACCTAGTGAAGGTCAACCTGTAATCATAACGCAAGGTGACGTAAACCATTTATTGACTTTTGCCTTTACTTTATGTAGGATTACACAAGTGAATACAGACTAAAGACCGCCAACGGTCTGTCAAAGTCTCACACCAGCCAAAACACGAAGAGCCTAGACCACAACATGCGACCTGACGTTGTTGGACCTTGAGTTGTTGTTTGCCATTGACACATAAGGGGACAGCCGTCCGCCATGGTGTGTATATTATGATTTCCTGCCGAGTCAACCACCTCTCTGTTTGGGTTCTGGCTTCTTCATATCTCTTGTTCTCTTCATTTACTTTGTTTGATAACACGATAGGAGTCGTTGACCCGTTGACCTCTGCTCCCTTCCCCTCGGTCATAGCTAACACGCCTTTGTCACAGCCAATGAGTAGGGGCCATCTGTCTGCAGCATGATGGCCCATCATAACCTGTTCACCTCTGTCTCCGTTTTTACTGTCAAATGAAATGGCAATAAAAATGTCACTGTAGATTGGAGATGCTGGTGGTAGCATCCGCTTAGCTGCAGTCAATCGGCAGGTAAATGTCTGGTGCTGAGTAAGTTTAGGTGAGTTTTTACACTACCATGAATAAAGTGTTAAAGTTTTTTGTCCTGTAGAAAAGCCATTTATCCCCATATTCTCTATTACCATATGATTTCTCACTCAATTCCATCTTTCTGTAAATGTAAGATGATCTTGGTACAACTGACAACTAATATGTTAGACGTCTCAACTCTTCCGGAGTAAAGATGATGAGCTGTATGATTTCTAAAAAATCAAAAAGCTCAACCCCAGTAAAAAGGGTGCTGAATTCTCAAAACAAAAAATAAAACAAACTCCTTGTCGTAATTGTGTAACTTTCTGCCAGCAGACCCTGCAGAGACATGCCGGTTTGTAATGTCACGCGTCTCGATATGAATTCCACACCAATCATCTGTTAAAGCAAGCAGAGATTTCTCACACGGTGAAGTCCTGACCTGAAATCATGGGCAATGGAGATGAAACAAGCTATTTTACTTTTTTGGAAGCTATATTGTAACTTCACCAGACAGCTTTTAAGATGCATATGCCATCGTCTCACATGTCTGCTGAAAGGACCTGCCCTTCATCCTTCAGTCTCATTTAAAGCATTTTAAACCACTCCTAAAATTGCTCTGCATTTCTGAAATTATGGAGAAACTTGTTCTGAAGCAACTTGCACAGTTTCCCTTTGATAACAGGTTTTTGAAAAGTGCCCGTCAGGTTTGAAATTACTGATTAGTGCTCTGTTTTGGTCCTTCTTGACAGTAATGCAGCCTTTGACACCATTGATCATGGCAATCACAATTAAAACAGGAGGACAGTGTTTCTGGAATGACCCTGGATTATTTCCCATCCTGTTTTTGTTTAATTTATTATTTTATTTCTTCAGCTGCAGAAGTATGGAATAACTCAGGGGTCAATACTTGGACCACTTCTGTTATCACTGTGCACGTCCCCCAAACTCACTGCTGTAACATTTCCATCCACTGCTGTGATAAACAGTTGTGCCTTCTGGTCAAACCCAAATCTGCAACACATGGGCAAATCTTTTGTTCTTTAGGTATTTTTGGTGAATTAAAGCACTTACAGACAGTGGAAAAGCATCTAGAACTGAGGGAGAGATAAATATATTAAAAATGTCCTTGGCCAGACTTGGAACGTTGGTTTAGGAGGCCATGGAGGCAGCCCCTCCACATCTTTAGCTACATAGCTTCTAAACTGCCTTAACAGTCGAGCTGTAGTTCAGCTTTAACCAGTTTCAAAGTGTGCAGATTTCTGCAGCCAGGATATAAACTTCTGTACAATATCAGCTTTGAGACTGTTTCTTTTAGATTGCTTAAGGTAAGGACTTAAATAGCTTCACATGGTGCAAGATCATAGGAACTCTTAACTGTTGTCAGATGTTTGGCCTGATTAGGTCACAGTTGAAATTATGCAGATCTTAGTATTTGTGTCTACAGTAAATATAATAGTTATTGCTGGAAGAGCGCTATATAAATTTAAAAGATAATATCTTTAGCTTTATTAGCTGATAACAGAATGTAAGACGGCGATCACTGAACCATTAGAAAAGCAGCTGGGTCTTATGGGTGCAAGGTGACAGGAGAAGAAATTTAAACATGCCAACAAAGACCAAACAAACTGTGTTCTCTTTTCTTTCACTCTATAGAAGGTTGTCTTTCTTTTTTAATCAGCAACTGAAAAAAAGCAAACAAGGATAATATGGTGAACAACTCCCCCCCAAAAAACACAGTGAACATCTGAGGTTATGCAAATACTTTTTTGATTTGGGGATTTTGGTCCCCGGGGAAAAGATCTAAATGAGACTTTCGCCTTACAGTTTTCTAGAACCACAGAATCAGCTGTTCTGCTCCCAGTGTCCTACAAGTAAACATGCCCATAACAAACCTACTTAACTTTGACTAAATATTGATCCAGGGGACAAACTGTGTGCAAGAGGTTGACCCTGTGAGCCCTGATGCCCCATTTTCAAAATCATGAACCAGACTGATTCCCACACACAGCGCTTCTACATCAAAAGCACTGCTACCTGCACACCGCTTTAGAATAAAAGTTCTTTGTTGAAATGTGGAACGAATTAGACAAGTTATCACGTAAGTACCTCCCCTGCACAGCTGAATTCTCTCTGTCACTGATTACACAGATGTCCAGACTTTTAAAGGCTTTTGGTTTGATCTACAGAAAAAAATATGAGTTTTTCTTTGACAAAACATGATTACCCGACTCTGTGGCTCAGCTCTACAGAGCTTTTCAGCTTCCTTCAGCTCATTGTTTTGTTTGTTTTTTGCACTGCAAATTTATCATTTGATTCAGTGTCACTGTTCTCATCCAGATGTTTTCAGTTGAAACTCTCATAAACATTGTGTCTGTACATGAATGTATATTTACAGTTCCTAGAGTGTGTGAATGACTCAAAGGCATGAATGTCACACTTTGCTTTGCAGCCTTGATATTGTGTCTCGCTGAGCAATAAAACTGAAGCTTTACATAAAAATATAATTACTAGATATAATTACTAGGAAAAGCTGCGAAGTTTCCTGGTGTTGTTCCTGCAATAAAATATACATTACTGGGAATCAGGAATAGGTCATTACAAGTGCCTGTTCAGTATGTTTCCTTGTTAGCAGGACACGTTCCTCTAATGCTCCCACTGTTACAAGAACAGCAATATGTTATAAAGGCGCAAAAACTGACTCATAACTGCTGTTTAGGGTTATATGACAGAGGGAAAACACTCTGCTCCAGCCCCAGATAAAGCATTTATTGTGCCATTCCCACATTCATACCTTGTGTTAGCACGTGTATTGCCGCACTATATTTCCCGCCAGTTAGTAATTACCTGAGAAAAACATACAAAAAACAAAACAAAGCAAACTTGCACTAAAGCCGATCTGTGGCAGATCTTTGGCCTTGGATGATAAACATGAACCAATATTTTCAGTGTCCTTTTTAGATTCCTTTTATCATGGATCTTGTTTAAAGTGAGCGAAATGTGTTTTACATAACATGCAGATGGCTTATCTCAAAGATAAAACAACCATGTGACCAATGGCTGGATAAAAATCAAAGGTTGGGTTTTACATTGACAGTGACACCGGCATGCAGGGTCAGAGGATGCTCAGAAAAATCTAGTGCTTAATCTTCAGGTTACTCTAAAATCATTTGCACAATCATACACTTCAGCGTGGGTCTGATAGTATTGTTTTTCCTTCTCTAAAATGGTTCAGATAACTGCCAACTCCTTAAAGAGGTTTCAATACATACAGTACATGTGAAAGAGCTTAGGATGCCACAGAGACACATTCCTCATGGATTTATGCAGCTGTAAAGGTATGCATCGGTGGAACATTGTGGCTACATGTGAAAGTAGATTCATGTGGTCTCATTTTCAAGGACCCTTGAAACGCTACACTCTGACCTTATTCACACGGTGGCAGTTAAGGCTGAGAAATTACTAGGAAAATGTGGTTTTAGAACAACTACAAGTGGTTAAATATATTAGGGAAGTTAGTTACTGTAGCTGCTATTCCTGCCCAGCCTAAACTCTGATATATTGTGTTTACCTACATGTAGTTCAGCACAAAAGTTTACAGTTCTGGAGATATGTCCAGACATCCAGCATTCATTGTGTCCATGAGGGACATCTGATCATGTGGCTGGTGGTGATACACTTTTCACCTCCATGAGGAAATATTTCCTCTGTGGGGTTGAGGACCAGAGAGTGGAAGAAAAAGTGACACCATCCTGTGATGGGATGTAAACCACTCTGTAACTGGAGGAGAACAATGAATCCTATACAATTATAAAATGTTCTGGATTCTGCCTCACCTGCCCCTTTTCCTTCTTCTTATTAGGACAAGGCTTTCATAGCGGCCATCAGGGAATGAAAACAGACGCCCAGTGTTGTATGTCCTAATAAGAAGTGTATATTCTTTTTATTTGTATATTTAAAATGTAGAGTTTAATTTTCAGTTTAATTTACAGTAATGTTGGGTTATATTGGGTTTTGAACATAAATATAACAGTTTGATAGTAGGATAGTTAACATGGATAAAATGGTGTTTTAGTGGTTGTTTTCAAGAAAGCAATGAAATGTGATTCACAGTTTAGTCCACATTGATACAGCATGTCTGATGTGCTGACTGTATGTAGAGTTTTGAAAAAGTGGCCTAGGTATAGAGAATTGTAAGCTAGCAATTGTAAAAAACAACCAAACTGTAAAATCCCTAAAAAAGTAGTCATCCTCTGAATTCCTGAGATGCACCATGATTCAGCAGAGGATCTGGGACGATGTGTACTGTTTCAGGATTCCCATAAGGTCAAAAGATATCAGTACAACAAAAAGTGTAATTGGTGGGGTGAAAGGTGATGATGTTCAAGGCCCCACGTGTGGAGAGGCTCCACAAACATCCCCGCACTTTCATATCTTGAAAATGGTTTTAAGATATGTTGGGAATTTCTAGAAAGTACATGAAGAACGAGGAACCGTAGAGCGCTAAAATGACTGGTGACACACTGATAATGTGGGTGCGTATTGACGTATACAGTCATTTGTGCACTCAGTTACATAACAGGTGACACACATGACCTGTTTGTTATTTCAGGTTTCTGTGCCAGGTGTCTCTGGATGAGCTGCTTCCAACATTGACCTGATATATGAATGATATACAGGCGCAACTCAAAAAATTTAAATATCATGTAAACTTCATTTTCTTCCGTAATTTAATTCAAAAAAATATTTCAACCTTTTAAAAATTTTAATCTAGATGATTACGGCTTAATATTACAGAAATGTCGAGAGAAGAGCCTTTCATCTGCTAATTAACTTAAAACACCAGCAAAGGTTTCCTGAGACTTTAATCTCTCAATCTGGTTCTGGTGCTAACACTTAACTTTTCCCTGATATAAAATTTTAAGATGTATGTACAATAATAATTGGTAAAAATCTGCAAAAAAAGAAGCCAACTTAACCAGTGATAAAATAAAATAGTTGTCAACATAGTAAACACATGTGTCAATCAGAAACATCAGTGTGTTAAGGCATCAGTAAACTGCATCAGAGCAACTTGTTGAATGGTTGAACAGCTTCAGAAACTCCCTCCCTCCACACCTTCCCGACGTTAGAATTTCTGTAACTTTCCGACCACTTTCACAACCACTTCCTTCAGTGATAGGCCAGCTATACAGTATTGAGAAAGCAGGTCTGACTTCTCTCTCAACCTCTCTTTTTTCATTTGATAACCTTAGCTATTTCTGTCACTTTTTGTGTGAAACTATTCAGAGACACCAGAGCGTTTAACTTCAACATCTCCGGGTGAGAAATGAGGAGAAGTAACATGGTAATCTATTTAGAAGACCTTTATAAACACACTCAATACAGTTTCCATTGAAGCTGAGAGTGTGAGACAGAAAATAACATGAATTTACTTATTTAAGTTTTTTAATTTCTAATTAAAGAGAAAAAAGCAAGCTGCAGCTGTTCGATAGCCAGGCTTATAGTTTGAGTGTAACACTATAAAATTGTGTCATCACTATAGAGATGTGTGCAAATAGGCATAGTAGGTGAACTGAAGAGGATCCATAATAGATCCCTGGGCAACTCCTTTGGATACAGTGAGTAGCTCAGCTCTTTAGTTGCCCTGCACCACATGCTGAGTTCGATTATAAATGTGATTATGAAACCCTCTGCAAGTTAGAGTCAAAACAAATGGGTTCAAGCCCTTTTTTATAAGAGTAGCTTAGATCAACTGTTTTGTAACAGAGTAAATGTGTTCTTTTTCTTCAGGTTTATTGGTGGTTGTCAAATAACTGTCACGTTTGCTGGGTGCGCAGAGCAGGTGAGAGCCCAAATGCATGACACAGAGAGCTGAGGTCTAGTTCCAGAGTATTTAATCCAAATACGACAACTGACTGAGCATACATGCGACAATGACCAGACAGGGAATTAACAGAAACACCAAACATTTATACACAGGGGCTAATGAGCAGGGCGGGAGCAACACAGGTGACTGGTATCAGGGTTAACGAGGCAGAAAGACAGAAGGGGGAAACAGAGAGACTGGCTGACAGGCAGATTACTGGAGGTGAACAGACATAACACAAGTACTGAACACCAAACATGTCAAAGTAAGTAGTAACAGATCAGAATAACGAAAATAACAAACTAATCCAGACACAAGCAGACTAAAATACAAATACACTAATCACAAGGAACACAGACAGAAGCAAAGATAAAACAAAACTCAGAGCAGACATGGGCAAAACAACACAGAAGTGCACAGACCAGGAGTAAACACTTCAGACATGAACTAAGGTACAGGACTAAGAACTAAGACACCAACGTGGAACTAGGATACGAGACAAGGCAGATACGAAGTAACTTAAAGATGAGGATAAATGAAATAATGAAACTGGTGGAGAACATAAATTGACATCTAACAAACAGACAGAACCCAAGCATGATGGTAGAGATCTAACACATGAGGGACAGGAACAGGACTAAACAAGTACTAAGGCAGACACCGAGATAACAGGACAGATCAGAACCACCACACAGAACAAGCAGAAGACTGGATACAAGACCACAGACAAAAAGGACTGAAACCCAGACACAGAGAAACCAAAATCAAACCAAAATAATATAACCCAGACGAGCTCAGGGCAGGATCGTGACAATAACTGGCTTTGTTTCTGGTTCTCAACCTCTACTTCTTCTAATCTGTCTCCGCTCACTTTGCCTCAGTGGTAGCTTCCGCTCTACCCACCCTCAACACATTTTCCTCACTTGAGGTCAATGATGCCACACAATCTCTGTGCTCTACACTAAGCTCGTGCCTGGATAGCCTGTGTCCTCTATCCACCAAGCCTGCTCGCCCAAACCAGCCCCACCAGTGGCTAACTGATACCATTCCTGGCCTCCGTACTGATCTCAGAGCGGCTGAAAGAAAATGCCAACCTTAAGGGCTACTAATTGCTCCTATCCTCCTTCTCAACAAGCATCAGTGCTGCCAAAACTGTGTTCTATAATGACAGAATAAGCAGTGCCACTGACTCAAGGAAATTATTTTCCACAATTAAAGCGCTACTAAATCCTCCTCCACCTCCACCACCCACAAACTTGTCTGCTGATACCTTTGCTGCCTTCTTCACAGGCAAAGTGGAGGCTATAACTAGCCAATTCTTTGAAACACTCAAACCCAACCATTGTAGCAGTCCTACTACATCTTTTCCTCTGCCCTCCCATGTCAGTGGTTGTTCACTCTCCTTGTTTACTCCTCTCAAGTATCAGAACTCTTGACCCGTGCCCACTGGACCTGAATCCTACGAATCTCCTCCAAGCCATATCTCCTACTGTGGTCCCGACAATCACTCATGTGATAAATACTTCTCTGGCTTCAGGAACCTTCCCGACCACTTTCAAAAGGGCTCGGGTTACACCCTTGCTCAATAAGCCCTCACTTGACCCAGCTCAAGTTGACCAGTGTCTCTTCTACCATTTCTATCCAAAACTATCGAACAGGCAGTCTTCAAACAGGTCTCAGAATTCCTCTCAGGGAATGACCCCCTAGATCCATATCAGTCTGGTTTTAAGAGTGCCCACTCTACTGAAACAGTTCTTCTGTCTGTAACAGAAGCCCTAAGATCAGCTAAAGCTGCAGCCCAGTCCTCGGTTCTTATCCTGCTTGACCTATCAGCTGCCTTTGACACAGTCAACCACAGGATCCTGCTATCCACTCTCTCAGCAATGGGCATCTCAAGTAAAGCACTCCTGTGGGTCGAATCCTACCTCTCGGGGCGTTCCTACAATGTTTTGTGGCAAGGACAATTATCCTCCTCCCACTGCCTCTCCACAGGGGTGCCCCAACGCTTGGGCCCCTTCTCTTCTCAATTTACACCACCTCACTGGGGCCAATCACTCGCTCGCACGGGCCATGGTTATCTCTCGCATTGACTATTGCAATGCCCTCCTAGCAGGTCTCCCAACTTGTGCGGTGAAACCCTTACAAATGGTTCTGAACGCAGCAGCGCGTCTGGTTTTTGATCAGCCCAAAAGGACTCAAGACAGAACACCTGGTCAAGTGGTCCTTGATATGCTTATCAATCAAGTACTCCAGAACTTTGGCTAAACGTAATGATTTTTACACAGTGTGATTGTCATTGAGATCAGTGTCAGTCAGTTTAAACAGCGGCATAACAGACAAGTATTCTGTATTAGGAGTCAACATGAACTGATGCATTAAAAATGTCAACAAAGGTTTAAAGAACATATTTCACCTAAAGTTTAGGTGGACTAAAATCTTATGTGCCTGTAGACTATGGTGACTCTCCAGATCAATCCACAACTATTTCTAAAGGTTTTCGACTAAATGCAATTAATTTGAAAAACAAGCTGAAACATAAACAAACACTTATGAGTCCTTGGGAAATCTAATAGGTTTAAATAGTTCTGAAAGGCCAAATAATTCGCTTAATGTGGCACAAACTGCTTTGGATTATTTGCTACAGGTTTTAAAACACTGACATTTTTAACCTGGTTTATCTTTAACTTGCAGTCTCACAGGGATAACAGCTGGTTTAAGGCTAATGTGGCATCCTGTCACATCAGGTCTAAGCTGCAGTGAGAAAACATTTTCTCACAGTTATGCAACTGATAGTAAGTGAGGCAAATGGTGATCACGGCAGAGAGAGGAAAATAAATTAGAGAAATAACACATATGAAATCATCACCTACAGAATAAACATGATGCTTTTGTGAACACCTTTGAATTTGTGAATAATCAGATCAGGTTATCATCACTGTGAGGACTTGACTCAGCCTCGTGAAGGCAGAAATTAGATGAGCTATTTGTGGACGGCCGTGCTGCAGCTCATTAGATGAAACGAATGGAGAAGGAGAAAAATTGTCTGTGCACTTGTATCTATGTGTATGTGTGTTCCCTTTCAGATAAATGTTTCGTCCTTCAGGCTCATTAGTAGCAATGATTTATAAGATTAGAGTTTGTTCAAATAGACAAATAGTTTGAAAGCTACAGTTTGCTCCACATTTAACAAAAAGTGTCACCTGAAAAATCTGATTTCACCCAAATGCTGCATCTTGTTTTGCATTGTAACTTTTTGATGTGGGATATATATAATTTTTGAGGGCAACACTATTTTAAGTGCCCCCGTTTAGCATTTATAAGTAGTACATTTTGATAAATGTGTATAGAAGAAGACACTGTACAGCCACTAAGACTATTTGACTGTCCATTTGATCTCTCACTGAAGGGTCATACATCTGTTTGTGCAGGCGTACCTATTCAGCCAGTCTACCTTCAAACTCATCCATCTTGAAATGAAAACCTCCACCTAGTCTCAAAAACTGGGAATGCATAACCATGTGCCACAACCCAAAAGGCACAATGGCGTCACTTCTGGTGCAAGGGCCCTTGTGCTGGGGACACTGCATCGAGCAAAAACAAAGCTAAACCTGTTTGCTCCACAATCTCCCACTGATATTCAGTTAGGTTGAGATTTTGTGGCTGAGAAGGCCATACCAAACAGTTCGCATCACTTTCATACTAAACGCATTATTCTGTGAGCCCTTGTACCATGTATAAGCAGAACGGTCTGCATGTCACATGAGTGGAAATTAGGTTTCTAGTCATAAGATGAAAGTTTTTTTTTTACTTCATACAGCAAATTGTTGAAACTGCTTATAATTCAATAAAACACATGATCCAGTCTAAAGAAATACCAGCTTACTGTAATTAAAAAGATGCTTTTTTTTTAAAAGGTAAGGATTTCTTACCTTGGAAGACCGTCTGAAAAGCTTATGAGTAGTCTGAAGAGGTCTCCCAGGTTCAGTCTGAAGGCAGAAAGAAATCAAGGCCCTATAACACTGACAAAACACCAGGAACCTTTGAGACAGTCAGCAGTCCAGACTTATGAATTATCCACACACAACATTACATTGGAATCATCTGTAAATAAGAAAACATGGTTTGCAACATCTCTGAAACCAAAATACTCTAAGTAGTCTTCCTCTGTTTTCACATGATGTTCATCACTGATCAGAGTGAAACTGCTGAAGTGCAGCGATGGTTTCTTGAGGCTGCTATTGTTGGATTACAGCTACATCTACGTCAAGCTCACAGTTTATTTTTTGTGGAATTGATAGATGACTAATAGTCTCTTAAATAATTTAGGCTTTTGTGATTACTAAATAAAAATCTACAATTGTGGTTGAGTCTGTTCTTAAGTCAAATGAGAAATCTTTAAAAGCTCATGGTCGTGGTTCCAACTTTTTTTGTCTGTTTTGACCCCAAATTTTCCAAATTTGAGTCAACAAAAAGCATGCTTTTAATCTGTTAACTGTACTTCATCTTCCGGCTCAAAAAGATGACGATTAAATGGATTCAGACAGATTTTTCTTCTGATATTAAGTGTGGCTTTCATTTTGTAACAAGCAGATCAATGCAGGTAGGTTTTAATGGGATTCAATAAAACAAGAATTTACTCCTAAATCTTGTTCTCATTTCACATTGAAATGGGCTCAATAAATATCATCATTTGTTGTATTTTACCTTGTATTATACTAAATTAACTATAGAGAATATATTTCTCTACAAACTATTTTGCTTATGTTAAGTGTGTGACAGATAACCACCAGATGGAGTGAGAGATTAGCATTGAACCTACTGTACCTACCGTGCCTTTGTGAACTTGAACTATTATTGGACATAGTGTGTCTCACTAATGCAAAGCGTGAACAGCCATGCATGAACCAACATGAGCAGAATCTGGGGTACGCAAGAAATAGAGAGCTGAAGGGTTTTCCACTGCATGGTACCAGCTCTACTTGCCTTTTTTTGGTTTTCCATTATAGAAAAGTTGTATCTGTACCTGCTTTCAGGTACTTTTTTTTGTATTACCGTATTATGAGGTTCCAAGCGAGCTGAGGGATACTAAAATGTAACGTGAAAACACGACAGACTGCTGATTGGTCAGAGAGAATGTTCACTATTCACTGCATCATCATTGCTGCACCAGACAGGCCAGCAACAGAAAGTTTTATATTTTACAGTTTTCATACTTTATTTCATCACTAAATCCACTTCTGAGAAGTAGATTTTGAATATTTACAGTTTTACAAGAAGTGATGGCCGAACAAAAATGTGCTTGAAAGTTTTCGGAGTTGTAGAGCTTCACAAGTGGCTTCGGGGGAAGCCTGCGCCAACCTGTGGGAGGAGCTTGCTAGGCCGGCCAGCCGCCCGCTCACAGAGCCCTCTGCTCCCACCGTCACACAGACCGCTGCAGCAACAACGGCAGAGGAAAACACAGCTGTCCGCTTATCTGTCTTTACATTCTGAGCAATGTTGAAAACGTTTTAACTTAAATCAAGAGACAGCTGTGTGTGGGTCGCTGGTGTGTGTGGCGTCGCTATGACGACCAGCTACATTGAGGGGTACTATCTCTGGGTACTAATTCAATTCATATTAGCTTTATTGGCATGAATGTGTAACAACAACAATATTGCCAAAGCATCATACAAACTACATCAACAATCAACCCCATACATTTCATTAAACACGTAATTAAAGCGTAAAGTAATCAAAGCGTATGTGTGTTTGTGTTAAAAAAATATTAAAAATTAAAATAAAATAAATAAATAAAAAAGTAAGCGTGTGTGTGTGTTAAAAAAATAAAAAAATAAAAAATAAAACAGTAAGCTTGTGTGTGTTAAAAAAATATTTAAAAAATTAAAAAATAAATAAAACAGTACTATCTGCAATGGAAAACGGAGGACGGCCAAACCGAGGCGAGGCGAGCTGGTACTGGTAATTTTCACACTCTCTCACACTTTGCACACAAACAGGGTTTTTTTTAATACTCAGAAAGAAAAACAATCATTTGAGGAAGTTACACATGTAAAGACTTGTGTGTGTGTGTGTGTGTGAGCTCATTTTGGGACATACTGCAAATCAGTTTATGCAGTCACCTTCTGGGGACTCCCCTTCCTTTTTGGGAGAAAATCCAAGTTAGGGTGTCTTGGTTTAAGGTTAAGGTAATGTTAGACTAGGGTTGTGGTTAGGGCAAGTTGCCAGGAAATGAACGTCCTATGAAGTGAAGTAAGTATGACTCTGTGTGTGTGTGTGTTGAGGGCAGTTGCGGAGGAAACAAAGGGGGAGGGCAAGTTGTGAAACGTGATGGAAACACAAACCTCATCCTGGGCCAAAGAGACACATGGACAAAGAGAGGGGTGGATAAAAGGAAGATGGAGGTAAAAAAAAGGAGGGAGCCTTCCGACCGGTCCACATTACGCCATCCTGTATTTTCTCTCCTTCCTCCTCACCTCCTGCTTCATTGTCTCTCCGGTCCACAAACTCATGTCTCCTTCATCTCAGCCTTTAACATCTCCTGTTTTTGTCAGCTTCATCTCTTCCTTCCTCTTTTTCTTTGTCTCTCATGCTCTCCTTCTCTTGCCCGTCTCCCTCCCTCCCTCCCTGTATCTTTTATTCTTCTCCCTCCTCTCTTGACTCCCTCTCAGTGACCGCTGACCCCCGTGACATAGTTTTCCTAAAACTCTCGCCGGTCTGAAAACAGAGAAGCAATGTCTTGGTTTCTGTTGGCTTAATGAGGCCACATTCTTTCATACATTACATGAAGTGGGTTAAATATGATACAGAGCCCTATTGAGCCTGCATATATTGAATCCAGCTATATATACCTTTTGGAATCCACAAGGCTGGAGCTTCTTTGAAAGTTAAGAGGAGCAGGTTTTATTGTTAGTCAATCAATGATGTGGTTGATTGGGTTAAACTCTGACATGATGATGTTTTTCTGCCCAAACATAATCCCAAAGAAGTAAAAGGATGTGCACAGCGGGAATGCTTCACTCTTGATTTATGGATCTATCTAATTAGGCAGCATACCAAAAGCTCACGAGGCAATATTAAGACAAGTAGATGTTGGGGATTGCGTTGCATTTGCTTGAAGAGGATCACATGTTCATTCTGAAGATATAAGAAATTGATAAAATTAATGTTCCAGGCACCCCTCCCCCTCCCCCCCTCCCCCCCCCCACCATACACACACACACACAAACTGCTAGGCTATTTGACCCCACCTGCTGAGTTTTCAGTCAACCAATGAGAATACGTCTGCCTCCAGAGCAGCTCTCCCACAACAACCAATGAAACAAAGTTTGTTTTGAAGGAAAAACAAAAACAAAACTGAGCTTTGACAAATTAAGAGAGGAGAAAGAAGAGGACAACAGATAAAACAAAGGAAAGACACTTGTAATACAGATACAGCAATAATACAGGTCAGTTCTGTCCTTGTAACATTTGTTTGTTAAGAAAGATGCAACAGGTTAAATACGGTTAGTTGCAAAAGCTAAATTTTTTAGTGGGTTATTTCGGGTCAGTACACAGACAAAATAAGCACAGTAAATTGTGGAAATTACCTGACCCCAACCTACAAGGAGCTAAATCCACATGAAAACGTCACCCACAAGGTAAACACACACATTTAAATCTGGGCCCCTGTGGATGCAGGGCCCCATTGCTCCGGATAAGGGGAGCCCCAGACTCAGCAGGACAGGACAGTGTTTTGAGGAGGAACAACACCCGCTGGCAGGTTGGAGGGGTACTACAGATTGATGTGTGTGTGAAACCAGCCGAACTAAACATTGTGCAGTGGCGGGTTTATTGTGCGGTGACTCCCAGCTGCAGATTCATGTGTCTGCGCACCGCCTGGGGACTCTCGTATGAACAGACAATAAATTTAACTATCGTCAAAAGTTAAAAGGAAAGTTTTGAATGGTGGGCTGACAGGTTGCCCTTTCCACTTTCTTTGGAATATAAAACAAACTCTATTAAGCTGTTCCTATAGAGACATATATGGAGTTAGACCATCAACGTTTTTATGTATAAATAGTATTACTGATACTATTATTGTTCTTATGCCCCATGTTATTTAATATGTCAGTCAGCATATTTTTCGACTGAGTATGTCTGTCATGTTGAGATAATTACAGTATAAATGTTGTGTTATAATAATGTTACCTTGTTACCGGAACTACGTAGGTGGCAGCTATAGTTGCTAGTCCTGTTGCTGATAGTGATCACTGATTGGCTCTGGTGTGGGCTCAAAAAGTTTGTCTGCGCTTAAGTTAGAGCATTCAGATGTTACAAGTAATATTGCCATCCTCCACAGTAAAGAGGTAGAGATGTTATATTCCTTGTCCAAGTAATCCTTCCTGCTGCAAGTCGACATCTAAATATCTCCGTTGTCTAGTAACACATACATGTATATACGATATTTGCATAAATGTATATATATATATATATATATATATATATATATATATATATATATATATATATAATGTGTCCTTCTTTTTTGAAATTGGGGTGGTTACTATTTTTCTTTCATGTGCAAAGGTAATTTATTCCAATTCCTGGCACCACAGAACGCACATCCAATATTTCAATTGCAGGTGCACCAGCAACTTCTTCTCACTCTCAAGTCGTATATAGATCGTATAAACATATGGATGCATGGTCAAGACCCCTTAGTGATAGTTTGTAACGTACTGGGAAGCCCTTTAGCATCATAGTTCAATGCAGTGGGGTAAGCCCTGTGGCATCTTCTATGCACGCTGAAAGCAAATGTATGATATAATTAACAAAAAATGACAAATATGGAGAATCAAGCATCCGTATGGTGTTGGCTCCAGAGTGGGGCTAGACATGGTAAAAATTAAGAAAGTCCTGCACATTGCTCTTGCTGTCAAATTAAACTTAAATTTGAACACTTGATTTTTTGACCTTTTAAAGAATCTCATCTTATAGACAGTCTAGTGAAGGTCTGACCCCCTGAAACTTTAAAAGTACAGAGTATTAAAAATGGAAACACATTCCACCACGGGGCCAGTGTTTGGTGAATTAATTCGTCCTGGTCATCCAGTGCTGTCCATTCACAGCAGGACCATGTGTATTCGCCTATACACCACCGAGTTCCCCTCCTTGCAGGCGGACATGGCACAGCCTCACAGAGATGCACCGACATTATCCATTCACTGCACACTTGCCAACGCAAAACTCCTTGAAGCCAAGTGCAAAAGAAAAGAGCCCTGTTTTTTTTCTGTCTTTGATTTGTAAATACCTCCGTTTCAGTAAAACAACTTCCAGACTTGTATCTTATAACCATCAAACATTTACATGAGAAAGTTGACAAAGGCTGAAACAGCGGAGGTGGCCTCGCAACAAAGGGGCCCATTTATAGTGTACAGTTGGGTAGAGACACGGAGAGGGAGGGTAGGAGGAGAAGCTGGGAGGAGAGTTGAATTAATGAATTAAAAATGTTGTGAAACAGCAGCTGTCTGAATACGTTTGGGTTTATATAGAGAGGCGTGCAGGGGGGTCCTGGAGGAGTGGACGGCACAAGCTTCTTTAACTTCTCTCTGTGCGGACACACAGGGCTTCTTCTCAGCTCCACATGCAAGAAGTGCAAACTGTGGTCATCTGATTACATAATGACCCAATAACAGTGAGCCAGAACCGGTACTGCCAGTACCAGTGTGCTGGGAGACACAGACTGACCGATGGTTAATCCTCATCCATGCCTCTCTTCTGACGGGTTTCATGCCTTTTTTACAGAGAGTTTTTCTTTTTTTAAACATAGGATGACAACAGACAACAACAGGGAGACCGCAAAAGACAAACATGCAAGCAATGTGATGTCAAAGTGAGAGGTGATTTAAAACATGCTTGAGCTATCAACAAGGTTGCGTCATCCAAAACCGTGAGATTTTGTAATCTTTTTGCTGTCTGTCTTTTTCACATGTCTGCTGAACAGTGAAACTAATTAAATTTTCCAAGTTTCTAAGCTGTGGTCACAGTGAACTTCTGTTACAAGTCAACAGGAAGGTAAGAGATACAAACACTTTCAAATCAGTCTATTTGTTTTCCTTTTTATTAAGACGCCAAAGGATTTAAAAAATTTTTAATGAAAATAATGTTGAGATCGGACAGCTTATTTGCCTTGTTTGCAGGCCAAGTGTTGGTGTCATTACTGTGTTTTTTCTACTTAGCCTGCCTATTACCAATTTCAATGTCATCAAACGTACCCCGTGAAAAAAATCCCTACAACATTCCTATATGTACGCATACTGTGTCTCTCGTAGTGGACTTTGTTGTTATGTTCCTGTAATACTGCACTGTGATATTCCTCTAACAATACTCTTGTTTTTGGCTGTGATGTTATTCTTGTCTCCTAATGATATCTAGTTGTGAAGTCTGTAAGACTTGTAATGTGGGATTAATCAGAGGAAAACATACTGTATATCATTGAACTGCAAGGCTTGAGGTTAACAGTCAAACAGGTGCTCAGCCCTGCTGCATCTACTGCCCTTTGTTTACAGCACGGAGATTATTATAGTATGTAACAACAGAGAAGGTTCCACTATCAAATCTCTACCGCTACACAATTATCTGGTTCATATTACAACATTAGTGGCATTATTAGGCAAAAATCCATGAATGAATCCTAATACTTTACTGGAAGTGTTGCAGTCAGAGATAATTTTTAAAATAAAAGTTTAGCTAACTTAAGTCTCCACATCCTGCACCTGTCATGGATGATTAATATGGTTTTCCTAACAATTTCTACTAAATATCTAGATGCAAAACAAAAGGAAGAAACTTTGGCTGTAGCCATGCGGGAAGAACAATACAAGTTGTAGGACAGTGCTCATACTAGCACAGTGGAAAGAACAGGTGTGATGGTGTTTTGACTCTAAAGTTGACTCGGAAGCCTTCAGTCAAAACAAAGCACTGGTTCTCATTGAGGAATCCTCATCAGCACCAACAACAGTTTAAACGAGTCAGATTTACAGCAGAGAGACAGATCATGGGCTACTACGACCTCCAACGAACATGGTAAAAGTCAGTCCTAAATCACAGCCTAGTGGCCAACAGCTGCTCTCCATTGTTTTATTTGGGTCAATGTCGTAACTCTTAAGTACTAATTCTGGGCAGCGGAAGTGGAGGCGAGTGGTTTAGGGAAGTGTTAGATTTAGATGGAGATTTGGACAGACACACACAGACACACTGAGACAAATGTCTGGGTGCCATGACTACTTATGTGCACATGGAACTCAGACGATGTAGCGGCTACAATACAGATACACTGAATGTAAGTTAAAGTTGCAGTGGCGGAGAATTACGTTTATATACAACTAAAATACTTAACATGAGTTATATTTAGGCTGAAAATAATTGCTGCCTTGATTACACTGTAATATAGGAGGAAGTTAAAGTGTCTGCTTCAACCAAAGTGTTTGTGGATGGCCCCACACCTTTCCTATGTTGGAATTGGGGGACTACATCTGACAATTATTGTGGCTTTCAGAAATAGTCAATTGGCCCACTTCATGCAGCCATTGGCCAGGTGTGCAAAGGTGGAGAAAGCAGGCAGGATTTGAACTCTCAAGTGTTCTTTTGTCATTTTTCAAACATTTTTCTGAAAATTATCTCCTTTTGAAAGATTATCACATATCTCTATGAAGACAAGCTTTTCACACCACCTTCGAGGGTGGCTATAATCAAACCAGAACATAATACACACTAGTTCTTTTCTAGCACACTGACATCTTTATGCACCCAAATTGAGTTTCTGAGGGAGCACTGAAGGGAGGAGGGAATTTGTCTGACAGTTGAGTTTATACATCAAGAATCCTTCTGCAGAAAAACTTAGGCTACTCTCTCCCTTTAAAGGTTCAGTGTTTAACAGAAATTCAATATGATAAACATAACCATTTCAGTGGTGTATGAAGACCGCTATGGTTTTATTACCTTAGAATGAGACATTTCTATGTACATACATCGCGGGTCCTCTTACATGGATGTCACCATGTTGCACCGGCATGTTTCTACAGTAGTCCAAATGGACAAACGGCTCTTCAGATTGCGTTTCGTCACTGTCGAGAATAGTCTGAATCTTTTTTTTTCTCCTAAAAATCTAACTTATAAACCTTTATAAAGTGTGCTTATTTAAGGCTGTCAAGTGAAAACGGAATATTTAAGTGTTCATTTGTGGATTGTGAAATTCTCCTAACTAAAAATCATTGGATTATCAGAAAATAGCATTGTAACAAAGCTGAAAATAGGAAAAAAATTTCTAGCTTGTGAAAAGTTGTTGTTTTGGAGACATAAGGTTTTCAAAGGAGGGGAAAGTTGCTTGTGAGACACTTCAAACATATAGGAGACATCTGAAAAGTACATGATGGTAAACCTAAAGTTAACTAAAACCTAAAGTTACTGTACAGTGTTTCTGCATTTACTTGTTTTAGCAACAAACTTCCCGTCTACACCAGAAGTGGAAACTCATGTGGTTAGTTTCACAATTACATACAGTTCAGTTATCCATGACTGGGGCTTTTCATTGTGTCACAAGCAAATTTTTCATTGTTATATTATTAGTATATATTAGTTGAACAGAAAGTTGTATTTTAATTCAGATGTTAAAATCAGCTTCCAGACCAATTACAGCAAACATCTTCTGTTTTAGTGATTGTTTGTGGCAACTGCAAATAATATTAATTACTATAAGATGTTAACAATAACCTGCATCATTGTATTGATAAATGAAACATCTTGTGTTCTTGCACTTTTTCACCACATAAACATCCAGCTAATGTATTGCTGCAATACACAGTAAGTCTAGGTGAGCTAGCTGTAAGCTTGTTAACGCTGTAAGTATAACTTTGTGCCAAAGATTGATACCTTTGCGGAATAAGGTGGTATCAGGTCACATGACCTCCTCATAGATATGGCTACTAGGTTTAAGAAACGTAGGCTGTCTGAACTAATCAGGACCACAACATTTTATTTGTATTTACTGTAGCAATGGAATCAATACAAAGCACGGCTAAAGAAGAGGCTCTCTTTTATCGAGATTGTCTGAAATCATTCTCTGTAAAGTGTATTTAAAGACACAGTGATACAACAGCAGCTCATTTGTATGGCAATGTGCGGTGCTTAGTTTGGCTCCAGTAAGTTTGTGGTTCTAACGTTTTGTGTTGGCTGAGCAGATGCCTTCTTGGCATGGCCTGTGTTGATGTTAGACGGTCCTTTCAGTCCAGTGCAGAGGCTGCTGTGGTGTGGACAGTGGTCACAGCCATTCAAGTCGTGTTGTATTGAGTCTTTTCACTGCAGTGTACTGGCTGCTGGGGGTTCTTTATGGCTGTGGACACTGGACAGGGGCTCTGAGTAGAAGGGATTACTCTCTCCTCTGGAATACTAATGACCGTCTTTTGTCACCGATCTGTTTTCTCCACCTTCACTTCACATATGCCTTCCTCTCTCTCCTTCACCATCCATTTCTCTCCCTCTTCCTCATTCACTCCTTTTGTCACCCGAAACCAATTATTCTCTCTCTTCTTCCTACCATCTATGCCTCCTCACAATGTCAAGCACTGCATACTCACACACGATCAAACACAGTTGCAAACACACACACACACACACACACACACCACACACACTTTGACGCTTCGTACCGCTCTCCTCTCCCCGTCTAAGTTGCTCCCTCTTTCACTCACTCGCTCACTCAGTCGTATTTTTCAATGGTGGCTTTTGTCCCTTTCATCTCCTTGAAAACAAAGGATTCTTGTGCGCACAGGACAGAGGGAAGGAGACGGATGGAGAGCCGGACAGAGAGGAAGAGATCCTAACCTTGAGTGTGGTCGTTCAACGAGTGGGAAAAGTCATTTTACAAGAGAGGGAATCCATCAGTATTACCATCACAGATATCGTTTTGCTTCAAACTGATCCCATGAAAAGACCAAAACCAACAATGAATTGAACCTTCAAGCAAATATTGTCAGTCTTATTAATAATGGATTTCCACTCATCAGGTGGTCAGGAACATGACCTGAAAGACAGTGTCTGCTATAAACAGCCAACAAGTTGGCCATAACAACTTTATAAGGTGATAATATGTCAATTTTGTGCTTTCACCTTGTTGTGCTGCCCCCAGGTGGCCAAAAAAAGATCAGTTAACACTACTCAACAGATTTATATCTTCAGTAGGAAGAAATGGGCTGAGTGCCACAGACAGGGCAGGGAAGGTGGAAAGTATTGAGAGACGGACTAATGCGTTTTTGTTTGTTAGTCTTTTCATGATATTTGTTGAGAATAGGAATATTTCACCAGCTATAACATTTAAATTCTGAATGAATGGACTAATACATGTGCAGTTGCTAGCTGCTACATGTTGTGTGTAAGGTCCTTGCTTTGCAAAGCGTACATTCCTTTGGACAATAATTGGTATTGTATTGTGTTCTAACTGTTCAAAAGGTCTATATGTCCAATACACGAGTTGTGTGTTTACTATATGTGTAGGCAGGAGCTCCGCAGGGTTCAGAGTTCAGCTGGAGATTGACACGGCCAATCACATGGGCCTCCTCTTGACCCCGCCTCCCTCTGCTCTCTCCCCCTCCACATCTTAGTATTCAGAGCACAGACATCTACACAGATCTCTATTCATTCACTCAGTGTGAGCTCCAGCATGGACAGAGGAGAGAGAAGGGTCAGAAAGGACAGGAAAGGACAGAGCGTATCAGATCAACTTGGTAGTTAGGCTTTTGTTTGGGTTGTTTTGTTTTTGACTTTGTTATATTCGGAAAGCAGAGGCAGTTTGAGACAAAGGAGTCATTTAGTTAACTGTGAGTGAGAGCGAGAGAGAAGGAAAGAAAGATGAGGGTAAAACGGTCTACCCAGTGACAATAAGTGTCCATGGCACCCGGAGGTGGGGTGGTTGATTTCTCATTCTGTCAATATGCATGCTGACTCTTTGAGACCCACAGACACTTATATACTGATCCATCCCATCACATTACACCACTATTCTCTGACACAGGCAGCCAATTGATGCTTGTTAAATGACAGCAAGCACTTAGCTTGAGTTTATGGGAACGCATCTCACTCCCGACTCATCACATATTGACACTTGGTCAAGGCCCTTTGGCGTCACTTTTCGACGCCCTGGGTACTCTGTTAGCGTCATTTGCGGGTGCCCAGTGCGTTACAAACTGACGCCGATGGGTCTTGAACATGCGTCCACATGTGACGAGTTGGGGAGTGAGAACATGTTGACTCCGCCATCACTCATTCAAGTCAGCCACATTTAACAAACATATAGTCAAATGTATTTAGATCCCTATACATGACGTGCAAATGAACATTTAATTCCAAAACCACTGCCATTAATATGCTGCTATGACTTTTGGAATCTAAATGCAGGGATTCGCTCCCATTCATCCACAAGAGCATCAGGGTTTTCCACACCAAACTTCACCTAATTAGAGCAAGGGGTCTTAGACCAAACCATGAAAAACAGCCCCATGCCAAACGTACACAAATGTTTGCGGACAGGGGTGTTCACTGACCTTTTGTTCAGTTTTCTTCAGCTGACAACTTCTCAGAAACTATTTGACTCTAAAATAGTGCACATCTGCTGCAAATGCTGCATAATTGAGGTGTCTATTCATGAAACAACAGGCCTATAAGCGGAGGGCAGAGTTTTCAGCAAAATGGAAGAGGGTGCTCCAGTAGAAGATCTTTGCATTCTTGATTTAATGTTTAAGACTTCCTTTGACAATCTTTTTCATGCAGAATAACGGCCACCAGTGTCTCCTCATCTCAATTCAGTAGCTGTCTTGTGCAACCGACACATCAATGAGCCTGCACTATCAAGCTTTTAATGTGAAAGAGCAGCTGTGCCTTCATGCTGAAAGGGGCTCTTATTTTGATAAGGCCAGCTGCTTCCAGTGAAAAGAGAAAGGGGCATAAATGGACCACCGTGGACAGCCACAACACAGTCCAGTTAAAAAATGTGCTTCTAATGCCCTTCTTCTTCTTTTTCTTCTTCTTCTCTTCCTGCTCCTCCTCCCAAATGTTCCACTCTGTCATTTTTCTCTTTCATGTGGTTATCAAATGTTTTTGTATCCTTTTTTTTTTTTTTTTTTACACATCCCACTCCTTTTCATTTGGACCCACCTGCTGTTCACTTGATCTTACTGCCCATACAACCTGTGCCCTTTTTTCTTGCCGTCTTACCTCTATTTTTCTTTTCTTTCCATCCTTATTCTTCTCCTTACCTCCTGTTGTCTCCTCTTTTCGTCTCCAACCCCTGTAGCACCAGCCATGACCTCAGCAACTCCCCCCTCCTCTGAAGGCTCCTCTCCTCAGAAAGTATGCCACTCCCAGACACAGACTGACATCACCAAGCCCCTGCTGGGCTCCACAGGGGCCACCGGGGTTGTGGGTGCAGGTGGAGGAGGAGCAGGAGCTGGAGGGCCCTGTGCGCTGAGGAGGAGGCGCCGCGTCCTCTCGAAAGATGGACGAAGCAATGTACTCATCGAGCACGTAAGCGGGCGAGGGGCGCTGTACCTTCGCGACCTCTGGACGACTTTCCTGGACATGCAATGGCGCTACAAGTTCTTCCTCTTCTCTGCCACCTTTGCTGGGACCTGGTTCCTGTTTGGAGTGCTTTGGTACCTGGTGGCACTGGTACATGGAGATCTACTGGGTAAGGAGGGGGAAGGAAGGATGGTGGAGCTTTATAGTGCAGAATCACAGCTCACTGTTCAGAACTCACTTTTTAGAAATGCTATGGATCACTTTGGTCCACACTGAAATATCTCAAAAATGATCAGATGGATTGCTGTGAAACTTATTGCAGCCATTCATAATCCCTGGAGAGTGAAGCCTAATGATTTTGGTGATCCCCTGACTTTTCGTCTAGTGCCACCATGTCATTTGTTAATCATCAGTAGGTTAGTATTCTCATTGTGAGCATGTTGGCTTGACGAAAGTACAGCCTCACAGAGCTGTACCTTTCTTTGTCTTGTCTGATTGAGAATGACACATATTGCTTTACCCTTAATAGTACGTGAGACACCTTGCAGTACACATGTGCACTTACGAGTGCAATTACATGGAGATTAGGAGTTTTGACCAAACATTCCCTAACTCCTAATCTCCATGTAATTGCACTCGTAAATTGGTACAGAAAGCAAGATATGAACTACTTGATCAACAACCCTATTAGTCCCTGGAAGATATATTGTAGTCAAATAATGTCGCCTATTGTCCTTTTAACCGCAGACACCTGAAATTCTGGAGTAATAAAGTGAGCAATAAAATACTATTGTGTAAGTGCCAGTTAAACCATGTGTGCAAGAAAATGTTCTTGACTGCTTTTGCCAAGATGCCAAGATCAGATAATAATTACATAATTGAATTTTAAAAAACCTCTGAGAACTCATCTTGTCACACAAGAAAACAAAACAAAAATGTCTTTATCAAATTCATCCGGATTTCTGAAAAAACTGACCCATGAAGTACAAGTGCTTTTTTGTGAATGGCTTAAAAATGAAGAAAGACACACGGGAAAACAGTTTTGCGTTACAGAAAGAGCATGAGAAAGACCTGGCAGAACAGTGCGAGAGGGAACAAAATGTTCCTTGATAATTTGTTTACACCACCAAACCCAAGATCTTGTGTTCTTCCTCTCTTCCTCCAGAGTTTGACCCCCCATCCAACCATACTCCATGTGTAATGGAGGTGAAGACCCTGACGGGAGCCTTCCTCTTCTCTCTGGAGTCTCAGACCACAATTGGCTTCGGTTTCCGGTGCATCACAGAGGAGTGTCCCGTCGCCATTGTCCTGCTCATCTTTCAGCTGGTCATCACCATGGTGATGGAGATCTTCATCACTGGCACCTTCCTTGCGAAGGTAGTCAGATGTAGTTTTTGGAAAGTGATTGTTAAAGAGCTCATATAAAAGTGGAACTCTACACTCTACAATCTTTTTATTCAACCACTGGGGGGCGCTACAATAGAACAAACTGGCGTGGAAGTTGAAAGGGTTACCTTTAATCAGTGTTCAGTGAATCCTTTAACCAGTTCATTGTTTACTTTGACCTTTTCATACTGTACTGCAGAATCCTGTTGGAAGGTTCTGAACTCAGTAGGAACTGTAAAATGGATGAAGGGTTCAGTAAACTGTTAGGAACCTTCTGTAGGCTACAACCTTTATTTAGATACCTGTTGTACAAAACACATTATTCTTTATTCACTTTCCAGCATGAACATTTTTTGACAAATCCTTCTTTAATATGTAGATATTACTTACTTATTATACACTAATCCCTGGGCTCGTACACTGGGCACTACATTTGTTAAAAACATCAAACAACAAAGTATCTTGACTATCTAGATGTTGCAATTCATGGCCCTTCCTTTATCCACCCAGTATCATTACAGCTATCAGTATTTTTAGACAGTCAGCTTCTAGGTTATCAGTTATGCTAACAGATTGTCACTGTGGTCATTATTGAGACTCTTTCTCTTACTGGAGATTAGGTTATCGTGAACGGAGAAAGAGGCGATCAGAAGCCCTGTAGATGATTACTGAAGTTTATGTGAAGTGTTTACAGTGTGTAGCGACAGGAATCATTATATATAAATTTTTTTACCAAGACTCTGACATCTTCCTCCTCTTGTAGGTCGCTCGTCCCAAGAAGAGGGGCGAGACGGTGAAGTTTAGTCAACACGCTGTTGTGTCAAATCATGAGGGTCGCCCCTGCCTCATGATCCGAGTGGCCAACATGCGCAAAAGCCTGCTGTTAGGATGCCAGGTATGCAAGTCCCTTTTGGGTATCATTCACTTGGGTGTTGGGTGGTTTCTACCCTGTCTGATGCACCTGATGCCCTGTCTGTCTGTCTGTCTGTCTGTCTGTCTGTCTTGTTTCTCTGTGTATGCTTTTGAAGAGCTTCATTATTGATGCCAAGATGGATAAGACCCACTGACATTGACATACAGGCTTATCTGGAAGCCCATGCAGTAAAGAAAAAGAACAGACAAGCTTTATGAGAGCCGTAAGCTCTTTAAAAGGGCTGTTATGTCTGTTGTGTTATGACTCACATCCTGTCAGTAAAGTCCTTCGAATGCTTACTTAACAGTAATAATCTGACTGGTATGAAATGCATTAAATGACACATTCAGTGTCAGTAAATGCCATGCTCAAGGACGCACCGCCTTTGATGAAGTTATTGGTCATTGCAGGTATTAAACCTGGGGCCTTTTGGTTACAGGATGCCTTCTGCAACCTCTTGGCTACATTTACTGACTCCATCTTGGCTCCCAGGTGACGGGGAAGTTGCTTCAGACGTCCCTGACAAAGGAGGGTGAGACGGTGCGGCTGGACCAGCGCAATGTACCTTTCCAGGTGGACACGTCCAGCGACAGCCCCTTCCTCATCATCCCCCTGACTTTCTACCACATCATAGATGACAACAGCCCCCTCAGGGCCTGGGCAACCAAAGGTAGATCATGGCTTTAATGTCAAATATTTAAACAAATATTGATAGGAAAACTATTCCTTAACCTTTTTTTCTAGTATAACAGTAAGTTAAGAGAAAATTGCCCTTTACACAAAACAGGGTCATTACATATCACATTTGAGAGAATCTATGTCAGGTAAAGGTAAAGATGCACAGCCATAACGCAGAATGTAGACCGGATTGGCAGTTTCATATTGACATTAATACACAGCATTCCTAGAAATGTACATATGAACAATTAGCTTGTTATATATATATATATATATATATGTATATATATATTAAATGGAACTATACTTTAGTACCACCAATCATTTAAAAACAAAAGGTGTAATACGTTTTATAAAATGGTCAATGTCTTCATTTAAAAAAAAAGTTTCACATATCTCTTGGGAATGACAGTTCAGTGTGTATTTGTATGTAGGTGTGTTGGTATTTACAGTCATGTGCTGCTTGCTTGGCTGCCTTGACTATCCAGAGTTGGGCTGGTTTGGCACCGGAGGAGAGAGTTTCTCTGGCTGGAATGTGTGTGAGAAAGATCGCCAGAGACACCCCTCATTAGAGCACAATGCTGTACAGTCCGGGGTGCTGACACGAAGCCTGGACAGATCCACTTACAGCAGCACAGACCTCTCAGCAGCACTGGAAGCCACAAAGGCATCACTACTGACGGACTCTGATTGCTGCGTTATTTACACTCACACTACTCGTTTACTGTAGATGGCTTCTTTCATTTTTTTTCTTGGCCTCAATTAACATACTTGATTTTCTAATTTTCTTTCTGTATGTTCTCTAATTACGGTACTTTTATACTCTGCCCTTTAACTTCAACTTTCATTTCCGCCTGTTTCTGTTCAGTCAAGACCGCCAAAACCTAGACCAAGTCAAGACCAAGACCAGAGTTTATCGAGAATAATAAAATGTGTTTTTCAGTCGCTTTTCCTCATCAAATAAATATCTTAATAGAAAAATTAAGTGCTAATTCATTTGTGATTCAAATCAATTAAATCAAACATTTATTAAACAGTTGGATTGTGTGTAAAGGGGGCGGGAGGGGTTGTTAACGGTAAGAACACATTTTTAATTAGGGTTATTGGTTGTATTTGATGCAATACGTTTTACATCCAATCAAAGTTAGGATGTTAACAAATAAATCAGAAAATGCAAAAGCAATCTATTGATATTCCCAAACTTATGAGTCCTCAATGTTTGAGACAGAGACAAGACTGAGTACAATTGCCGAGACCATCAAAAACTGGTCTTAAGCCGGTCTCGAGATCAAGACTGGAGTCAAGTACTACAACACTTCTTATTTGGTCTCGCTGAATCTCCTAGTTGAATGTGAGTGTGAATAGTTGTCTATGTGTTAGCCCTGTAGACAGGCAACCTGTCCAAGGTGTACCCACGCTACCTCTGGCCCAGTGTGACCTGGGATGGCCTCCGCAGCTCCCTGCAATCCTGTACAAGATGATTACGTATGGTTCATGGATGGATGGATGATTGGATGGGTGTTCCTTAAGAGACATTTTGAAATGCTTTTTGGCACACATTCATAATAAAACCCATGACTGAGCAGTGAACGTGCTTCCTTGCACGCTGCTACTGTTTCTTTGAACAGAGCTTCAGGCTCCCTTTAACGCTTGCTTTATGTTCTCAACTAAATTTATTGGACCATCAGCAGGGACCTGCTCTGACAGACACATTGAATACTGGCTTTCAGCTTGTCAGCATTGTGCGACTATGAGTCACTGTATCAGGAGGGCAAGACACTGTGGAGATGTCCTATGGAGAGACAGATGACTGTCTAAACCATTGATCTGGAATATCAACACATTCCTCTTAATCATGTAGTTATATTTTACATATGCACTGTACCTCACAAGGCTGATTGGAAAGTGTGTGTGTGTGCACTGAATGAGTCATTGATGGTGTTTCTCACAAATACATAAATTTCCTGTAGAACCGAGGGATTATGAAACTATGCTGTGGCTGAAAAAAGCTTGTGGGTTGAAAAAGATGCCTAAGCTGAAAATATAGTAAACAAAGTCAGGCAAGGTAACAAGGTGTAAGTTGCAACACCACGGCAGGAAGTCACAATAGACAGCTGATGATATTAGAAACACATCAGTAGGTGGATGAGGGGATGAGGTGATGACAGGGTCAGTGCTGACTTATGCACATAACGTCATGGCAATCCATCCAATAGTTGTTGTGATGTGTCACTCAAAAACACAAATGTGAAACTCATGGTGGTGCTAGGGGAAAAGTCAGGGTATCTCCAAAGTCATCAGGATTCATCATCTGTGAATCACGGACATCTGTACAAAGTTTAGTGGCAACACATGCAGTACTTGTGGAGATATTGCATATGGACATTGCCGTCTCTAGAGCCATGCTGATGTTAAGAAGATGACTACGTAAATGCAGATGAGCCCTTTGAACTGCCCACAATGGGCCAATAGAGAATCCCTACCAACTTTGGTACAGTGTGTACAAGCAGTTGCGAAACCTGTGTTTTTTCCCCTGGTGGGAGCGGTACTGGGTCTGGGTTAGGGTAAGGACTGTTTAGACAGGTGACAGAGTCTGCATTCTGAGGCCTGTTGATGCAGATGTGTGCTTGATTGAGGGCTTCTAGTGTCTCCTTCGTGTTGTTGCAGTGGTGTGTCGATAAATTACAAGTATATTCTGCGTATATTAAACATTCATAATTGGAATGTTTCCGACAAGCGGCAGCTTTTACTTTGTGTGTGTGTGTGTGTGTTTGAGATCCATTCAAGTGTTTAAAGTGGGGAGGGTTTTATGTTTTAGGGCGTACTTGTGCATGTGCATGTTTCTGTGCATCTTTCCCATCTTTTACTGAAGTAATCAATCTGTGACCCAGACTTTGATTCTTTTTAAATCAACGAGGACCTGAATAATAATAATAATAATCTTTATTTGTAGAACACTTTTCAAAAACAAGTTACAAAGTGCTTTAACAAGTGTAAAGACAATAATACCCAAGAGACAATAATACAAAAACAATACAAGATAAACACCTCATGGACAAACATGACACCATTGAGGCCAAATCTTCTGTGCTTAAACACTGCTGCTTAATATTGTTGCTTTACACATATTGACAACGGATCAAATAATTCATGCATGTAGAGACAACTCCACAGAGAATTATCACATGACTTTGTAGTTCCCCTCAGGTCTTAGAGCTTATTTTAGCTCATAGTTGTGGGTTTCTGCTCTGCAACTGTTTTGTTTTGGGAATGTGGCAGTTAAAGAGACAGATACTTCCTTCAGGACATTTCTCAGGTGGCCAGACTCATGACTGAGAATGAATGAGAATATTTCTGTGTGTCTGCTGGATGTGTAATTAACCACCTTTTTTGCCAACGTGTTACATAACTACATTACACACTGACAAGTCAGTAATCTATGTTTTAATTTCAAGGTGTTATGCTGCCCCCAGTGGGCCAGAAAATGCAGCTTTGATTTGCTCTTGAAGAGATTTCTTACCTTTAGGTTCTGCTGTGATGAATAATCAGTTTTCAAGCAGTTTCTGTAATTAGTTTTAAATGCTTCACTCTATTAAAACTGTGATGGGGTGAATTGAATCATTGCCTGAAAAGGAAGAAACAAATTAAAAACATGTGGCTTGCTTTGGAAATGGGAGCTTTTTTGTTTGTTGTTTGACCTCAGGTCTTGTGTGTCCTCCAGGTGGTGGCTGGACAGACCCGGAGTTGGCAGATTTTGAGCTGCTGGTGATCATGAGTGCCACGGTTGAGCCGACCTCCGCTACCTGCCAGGTTCGAACATCCTATCTTCCCGATGAGATCCTCTGGGGCTATGAGTTTCCCCCTGTCGTCTCCCTGTCTCCTTCAGGAAAGTATGTGGCAGACTTCGCCTTCTTCGACAAAGTGGCCAAAACCAAAACTCCACCCCTCTTTAAGCAGGCCCTGCCACCGAGCCCGCCATCTCAGGCGTCCCGTTACAACGGCGGTAAGGAGGATGGGAAGGACCCAGAGAAGATGCGACTGGAGGAAAGCTACAGGGGGGGAAGAGAAGGGGCGAGAAAGGCGCATCAGAGATAGCAGCCCACTGAGTGTGCGTATTAGTAATGTGTGAGAGAAAAAAAAAGACAGGAAGAGGTTTCAGAAAGCTGTTGTGAAACTGAGTTACTGTAAAGACAGAAAGAAAAGAAGCAAACTGCTCTACAGAAGAAGTTCAATTCTCACACGAAAACATCTCCCCACCTGTACACACACCTACTCATATTTGTGGAAATTAAACACATGGGCGCCCACCAACCACACACAGACACACTGTTAATGCTACTGTATAACCACAACTCTGTTGACAGCATAGCCTACTGATGATATCTGTGTCTGCAACCAGCTTCAGAAGGAACAAGTTACAAACCCAACATGTACAAATGTACAGCACAACATGAAGTCATCCATAGAGACATTTTCTAAACTTATATTCATGGGGATTCACTGGAAGATACTCAAACAATGCAAAAACCTTCATCTTATCAGGTCACTTCTGTCTATAATTTAGCTACGACTCAAGAGTAGTAGGAATAACTTAACATGATTCCAATAGAAATCAACTTGTTTCAAGAATTTGCTAGAAATAGGCGTCTCTTCCTTGAACGAAAAGGGAAAAAGAAAACTAAGGTTGATCGGAATAAATATTCTCACCACACCTGCAGATTTTTCATCTGTTTTAAGTAAATAAGAACTCAATAACAGACAAATTGATTTGAGAAAATGAATTTTGCAATGTAGTTGAACGTCTGATATGGATTTTTATCACTGAATCACAGTACTGTTATTTTCCTTTTTTTAATTAATAAAGAACCTGCAACAGGTGGCGAAAATACTGGAAACATAGTATATTTTTAACGAAGGATTTTTAAGGAATGTATCATATTTTATGTAGCCAATAGTTTCTAACAACATTGTGACATGTGCTCTTTGAATGTTTATTGTTTATGGGGAAAATGGGTTTGGTAATTTTACTAAAAGCACTTTAACTTGAAAGAAAAGTGGCATTTCACATAAGGGGAATAACTGAACTAACTGATACCTAATGCACTGTAATAAATGATAAAATCTTCTGGTTATGTTTGGGCTGTGTGAATGTGAGTGAGCGGTTTAATGCTTGAAAATGGGTAATTTTGTGAGTATCATAATAGTGTTTGTATGAACCTTTTTGTGAACTGCGTTAATGTCATGTGCAGTATGTGTGTGTTAATGAACCTCTGTACAGTGTATAAAAATATTTTTTCTACATTCTTCATTTCTTCATGTCCTGACATTTGATACACAACTCCATATTTCCAATATAACATATAAATTGTTGTCACAGCACATTGTTTTTCCTGTAAAGTACAGTCAACCCATCTTTTTACTGCTGTAATTGTTTTCATTCCGTGGTTATAAAAGTATCTGTAGATTCTGCCAATATGTGTCTAATCAGCTTTATTACGTGTTTGATGAAGAAAATATATTTTGACAAAAATCTTTTTCTTTTTACTCTACATGGAATTTTGACAGATGCATTAACATTAATTTAAATTATGCTACATGTTTAAGGGGACTAGTTAAATTTGTTGATTAATTATGACAAAAAATTAGACATCTGAATTTTTATGTAAAGAAACGAAGATCATCAGAAAATTACAAAGAGATAGAGTGCCAGAAACTTTTCTTCTAGTCTTAGCATTTAGTGTTTTTGTTTGAATGGCCAACAGAGCATGCAATTAAAAATTAGGCATTTATTTTGTACCTGATAATCTTTTTTAAATGTGTGCTCTTGATACTACTTTGGGATTAAGTACCACCTTTTAAATGAAATACATACATAAAAATTCCATATTAGCCTAGGATATACAGACTATTGCACCAATCTCGTCTTAACCTAGAAGTGTATCTATAACAGCTTTTCAGAGGACTGACTAGGGCTTCAATTATATGATTCTCTGACTTGTCCAGGTGACACATACAACTAAACATCACTCATAATATTAGAAGCTAATTGGTTGAACTTTTTAAGTAACGTTTTTTAAGTGGCTCTTTTAATAAATGTATTTTTTGCAACTTATTTGTAAATCAACCTGTTTGAATTGACTCCACAGCATACAGCCCAAAATAGCATGTTTTTTCATCATCATCTCAGATGTTGACCTTTTTTAATTGATATTTACCAACATTGAGAGGAGCTGGTTAAAAATGCTATTGTTGGTGCATCTGTGACCAGCCCTACTAGAGGATGACAAACTTCCCGCCTACAAAGAAACCTGATTTGACAAACCTGTCGCTCGGGTGTCCTCTGACCAATCAATTTAACACCAATACACACTGGTTCAATAATGGGTATTGTTCCTCGTTAGTGGTGTGAATATGATTTTAAATCTTAATATTACTTGTGAATATCAGTATAAGATTAGTGGTCCTATAGCTTAAAAACATAAACCTGTTTTAAAACGTCATAAATACAATAAATATTAGGCCTACCAAATTGGAGCCGATGTTAACTACGCTAGCCTTAGCTAAAAAATGCTACCTTATGTTAACTGGCATTAAGCTAATGCACTTACACAAAGTTATCTTAACATTAGCTGAAACATTAGCCACTTTCTAATTACAAGAAAACCAATATCATACATAGTCTACTACTTTGACACAGTTTTTAACTACATTTTTGTTCCTGGAAGTGGGTCCCTAGTTCTTCATTTGTGCAGGAAATTTCCAACATAAAACTGAACCTGTTCTTCATGTTAATTGATGAATATGAGAAATATGTTGCCAGTGTTATAACACACTAGGGCAACACAAGGCTGTATAAAGAGTGTGTAGTCCCTTCATGCTACACACATGATAGAACCTTAAAAATAAATAAAACATACATATATACATACATGTATACACCCACAACTTTCTGCAGTGTATTTTTTGACTTTGCTTCTGGGGAGAATGTAAACACCAACAATTTACTGATGATAATGTGGCTTCATCTTCAAACAAAAATGGGCCTAGTATGAAATTTGGGAAAGAGTGTCTATCTTGACTGTGATTGCAGCCTATTGTTTTAGGCCTACAGGCAAATATGCTTTATGTTGCCTTTTAGTTTGTGGTATACCATTTGCAATGTTTGCTTCAGTGGGAGCTGCCCTGACATTATTTATTTAGGCTACTTCTCCTGAAGTTGGGGTACATAGTTTTGCTCCAAGTTCACAAGTAGGAACTCGGACTCCATGTGGTGGTTCGTGTTAGCCTAGTTTTTCTAATTGGAGTTCTGAGTGTCAGAGATCCCAGTTGCCTGAAACGCAGCATTATTTCCGTTGTCTCTCTGTTGCGTCAACGCATGAATTGATGACTCAGTGACACAGTGACCAGTTTACTAGACAGAAATATTGTGTACTATGATATGATGTACTATGATGAACAGATTTCACAGATTTCGGCTTCCGCTACCGCCTGCTACTGTACTTTTCTCATTTATCGGCTGATCTCTTTCAGGGATGGAAACAGAGCTGTATGTAAAACTTTGTCTTTACTTTGTTTGAGTGAAGAGGAATGTGTGCATGACTGCATTTCAGTATTGTTGTAGGCCATGTTTATGCAGGTGTTTGGTTGCATATAGCCTGATATGTTGTGTATTTGAAAGATAGATGATAATATAGCCTACATAGACCAGAGCAGAAGGATGAATGCACAAGAAGTTCTGGCAATTACATGAGTGAGAGAGGATCGGATGGGGGATAGAGAGAGGCAGTCATGAGTGACTGAGTCACTGTCTGCGTGTGTGTGTGTGTGTGTGTGTGTGTGCGTGTGAGAGAGAGAGAGAGAGAGAGAGAGAGAGAGAGAGAGAGAGAGAGAGAGAGAGAGACTGCTTCTTTATTCCCATGGCGTGGGCTGACTAAAACAACAAGTTATTAACCAAAACTTTGTTTTAACTATGTTGTTACCTTTGCTAGGCTAGTAGACCCAAGTGCAGGATTAAGAGAGGGAGGAGACTGGAGATGAAAGAGGAATATTTATTGCAGTGTTGAAGGGATCATCTGGGGAACAGCGAGGCAGAGTGGAAGATGTGTGCAGGACCCGATTGGTGGCTGCTGTGCAGAGCAGTGGGAGAAACTGTAGCTGGGAGTCCAGAATGTGAGAAGCTGAGGCAGAGCAGAATCTGGGAATAGTGTAACTGGGCGGGATGAGCGCTATTTCCTGTAGCATAACAAACACATCATTATGCAAACTTCGCTTTTAACTTAACTTTGATTGTAGTTTTTTTGAAGTGCAAATTGCAATTTGAAAATGTTATATTTTATGTTATGTTTAGTTTAAAGCAGGGATAGGATACTATAGGCTGTTGAGTGATTAGGCCAGAAAGGTTGTGTATAATCTGTTCTGCACTTATATTAGGTAAACTTGTGATAGCTACCGTACTATACCTAAAATCCACATCAAACACAGTCTAGTTAGACACAGTGTAGCATGGTGGTGGAGTGCTACAATAGAGTTTATTAATAAAAAAAAGCAGTGAGGGAAGTGGTAGTACATTACAAATAATATAGGACTGGGTAGTCTAATCCTGTTTAATAAAGTGGCTCGAAAGAAAAAATGCAAAGATGTGATAATAGACACCATATCAGAGGGTTACCTGTCAATCAATTGCATGAGCTAAGATATCTTCAGTTTGGTAGTAAATAGTAATACATATAAAAATACATAAAAGTAAGAAGTTTTTAGAGGTCAGAAATGCTGCTTTAGCCTTTACGTCTCTGAGTTCTTGTCAGGATTTCGCTCAGTGCAGGCAGGGATTCTGCCCAAACGCAAGACACTAGAGCTGGCAGGATGTGTTCTGATCATTAATTTGAACAGAAAGTGTACTCACAACAACAGGGTTAACGAGCAGGAAGGGAATAAACAGGTGAGACACTTGGGGTGTAATCAAGACAAAACAGGAAACAAGCTACAAACAACAGATGCAGACAACTTCAGACTAAGACAGGAAGCAGAAAAAGATGCTGAGACAAGGACCAAACTGACAGAATCAACAGACCTAAACCAGGAACACACAAGAACAAGTAGAAGACAAAACCAGACATAACCTGTTACCAAAATAAACCGAGAACAGACAAGCACACGGACAAAACTACGACGAGTGTTAGGGGCCCATGAAGGGAAACAAATTGAGGATGAAAAATTGTATTTATTTAGTCCATCAAATCAGAGTGAATGCCGTGCCAGCTGCCATGTAGGCTACATCATACATGCAGCTTTTGCTTTCAGTTAAGAATACAGTTGCACCTCTTCAGAAACTCACCTTTACACTCCAAGGATGTAACTCATATGTATATGATGTAGCCTACATAGCAGGTGGCATGGCGCGCAGTCACTCAAGACATTTTGTCTAACAACAAAACAAGGACAAGATGAACACACGACACATACCTTTTCAAAGCAAGACAGGGAAACAGACTGAAACAAAGGAAACAGAAGAGTCAGGACGAATCACGACAGTTCTGTTTAACTGCTAAGCTGGACTGAAAACTAGACGTGATGGTAACTGTTGCTTACATGCTAAAGGACTAACAGTGTTTTGTTAACAGTGATATATGTGTGACATACTACAGCACTGTCAAAAAAAAATACAGCCCCATTATTCATTTGAACAGGGCAGCTGCGTTGCCTCAGTGGGGATGCAAAAAAAAAAAAAAGAAGCTCAGCTGAACCTGGCTGAACTTGAGCTGCAGCACACTGCAGGATTGCAGCGGTGCAGCATTTAGTCTCTAATTCCCGGTACAACACAACAGTTTTGAATATACACAGGGAGGAGGTGCTGTCATGTAGGCGTCATTTTGCCTTTGCAGCGCAGATTTTTCATTCAAAGGAGAGCACAGAAGTGTAATTCTGTATTCAGTTGATATTTAAAGTTTAAGGTTTATAGGTTTAAGGTTTTATATTTTCTGCTTTGACTTTACATGTGATAGTAGTGTTGTACTAGTTAACTATAGTACCAGATTATGAGAATTTACCACAGTATATATAGTCTAATACGGTAGTGATCAATTATATATATTGTCACATATTACAGAATTTCCATGGTGCTTTTTTCAGATAAAAAGTCTGGCTGTAGTTTCCATGAGTTCGAAATCCCCACTGACGACATCTCAGCAGGTAATTTTTTTTTTGACTCAGAATGCAGCACATAGCTAATAGGCAGACATTACCTTGATAATGCGATGGCGTACTGTATGGGTATGGATAAAGTTGAAAACAATAAGACAGGGTATTTGTACCTTTAAACCTTATGTGTCAGATACAAATTGTACACTGCAATTGTCATTGCCATCTCTTTGAGACCAAGACTGACAATAAGATTGAGTCACTTATTGTGAAACTGGTTTTATTTCCTACAGAAACCACAGGAAAACCCTATTCATGTTGTTGTTTGAATATCAGATTGAACGTCAAACCAAAGCTACAAGTAAAATGCATCACACTAACTCACAAATAGGGAAGTCAGACATACAAACATTAAATCTTCAGTCTGTAATCACTTCTCCGATTTCTGCCATGCTGATCATTTGACCATGACACCAAACATCTGAGTAGTAATGCATGGAAGCTTTTTGGTTTCAACATCGTAGAAAAAATAGCTGTGCATAATGATGCAGCTGTATGCTGACTTTATAAAATGCAACTATCTTACTGTAACATTACAAAATTGGTTTACCTGATTACCTGTTTACCTTGTTTCTCAAATGAGGCAATTAAGAGACTGTGATCTAACAGAGCAAAGTTAGTTTTACAGTGTAGGTTTGTATAAGGCTATGTGGGTTTCATTCAAATTAATTTAAACAAATAAGGTGTTATGTGTTAGGTCTTTCATTGGAACTGGATTTTTTGAAAAAGTGACAACTGTACTGCCTACAGTTTCCTGCCCTTTGACACCTGCTATCATATCTTCATATAAAACCTAGTTTCCTGTTAACAATTTCAGACTAGTTCACACTGCGTGCAAAGAATTTTGAGTGGATTGAAAATGCTTCTACTTCTGAGTTGCTGGATTATTGCAGGTAAGATGAAGAAAAACTACTGTAATGTGCATGTTATTAATTTATTAACTATTCATGTGAGGTTTCATAACGAAACAGGGTGTAACAAAATGTTCAGTGCTGTAAAGTTTTTCCAATATGCAATAGTTATTTTAAGTTATATATCAATTTTGGTGTTATGACGAGTTATAAAGTTGGTCTTAGGTGATTGAATTTATTAGCTTAGCCTTTGTGCGCCTGGTTCTCAAGCAGCATTACAAAATCTTCTATTTACATTTCCATTTTGTTTTTCAGTTTTATTCAAATTTCTTACAAACTAAAGTATAAAATGACAAACCCTCTGTGTAATCTTTTTGGCCTTGTCGCGGTCTCAAATGAATTTCTCTCTCCTTTTAAAAGTATCCTCCAGTGTTTGTCGCTTTGGTTCAGCCCATGACTGTTGATTGTCGTCGTCTGTACATCTTCCCTGGCTGTCTGTCTCTGCTCCGAACAGTGGCTGGGCTGTGAAACACCAGGCACCATAGATGACAGTAAAACACAAGAGACTAAATAAATTACATAAATAAACAGCATAATTTTTTTGCTAATAATTTTGCTGTATGGTGTGTGGTGATTCATCGCAGGCGGGGTTCAGCCCTGCTCTGACACACACATGAAGCTCAACGGAGTGGAGGAGAGACAGACAGTGGAGAGTTGGAGATTTGACGATAACTGCGCTCGTGTTGCTGTGCATGAAAGCTTCCTGAGTAAAATCTGATCAGTTAAAAATGCCTTAATCAGCCCCAATACTGATCTTTTGAGATTGGATATGGACATCCCTTAATTTTAATGTTCATAGTTTAGGGACTTGAAAATAAAGCTGAATAACAACATCATCATCTTCACAAATGCTTTAGGCAGCTAGGCAAGACAATTAAATTCACAAACATTGCTTATGACATTTTTCTTTATGTTTTTATTCACATTAGTGCTGCATGAAACTTTCTAAGGTAATACAATTTAATGTATTTTAATGATATTCTTTTAATGATATTGTGTAATGTTTCCTATCAGGGGTTACAGCAGAGGACCCACCAACGATGCATTACCGGGTGAAAAAAAGCTCATTATGTCTACAAGTTGGAAAATCACCACCATTTCAAGGTTATCGGTGGATTTTTGATGATAAACTTATTGTTACTGATAACAACATCACACCCAGGTACAAAGACAAAGTGGATTATGATCCGGGGAACCACTCCTTGTGTATCAAGAACCTCACAGAGACTGACAGTGGCACCTATAAAGTCAGTATCACTGATTCTGACTTTAATTTATTTACTGAGACCCACACACTAATTGTTGAAGGTAAGTTCTAAATAGTTATTTGTCTTTTACAGGTATGGATCTTCTTGATTTGTTGCAACACAATGAGACACACAAAGTTTCTTTATCAGCAGTATTTAGCTTTAACCTTAGAACTTTTAAAACTTTTCTCAAACCTTTATTGACATGAACATAGAACAATATAATTAATTAACCTTACCTACCTCTTTAAAATGCATTTACTTTTTTAAATTGTGACTTCTAAAAGGTCAACAGTCCAGTTTACAAATAAACGACCACACAAAGATCAAGGAAAATACAGAGTAGGTCATTTTAGTTTTTGGCATTTACCATCGTACATCCCTTCATTCATTTTCATGTTAGTATTTAACACAATATGTGAAAAGTTAAAATGATTTTAGTTGTAAAGGTTTTATGTCTTAAAGTATCATGTCTGATAAAGAGCATGTGGCTTCATGTATATTTGGTGTTATCAGAGCTGCTCATGTAGGCAGTGTAGTCAAATGCTAGGGATGCAGTAGTACTGTAGGGGCTCACAATAGCCAGGGAAATAAATAAATAAATAACAAAACACTTATGCATGCAAATACTGTATAGTGGAGGCACTGTGCACTTCATGGTGTCTATGAATTATGATCACTTGTATGGGGCATGAGGCTTTGTCTGAGGCTTGTGTAGATAACTTTTGTTGATTTTGTGCTTCCTATTGTAGTAGTTAAGTATACATGCTCAAATGTCCATGTGAATTGGCATACATTGGTGAAACCTCCAGAACTTGTATCGCTCAGCACTATCAGAAACAATGTAACATCTAGTCCTGTGGCTGCACACTTTTCCAAGGTGAAACACAACACTTCTACTCTCAGATATGTGGGAACTGAGGTATTAAACAAATCACTGTACATACATGAAGAGGGGAAAATATAAACTCTGTACTCTTACAGCGTGAACACTTCTAGGTACAGGAGACACTTTGGCCCCTAAAAGCATTAATGAGGATTTTGACACATTTTTATGAGAACCATGTGTCATGTCTTTGCAATAACACTTTTGAATGTTCTTGATTTCTAAAAATATTTTTCTTTACATATGGTGTCACTTTTCACTTTATATAGTATATATATAATAACTGTTAAACAGACAAAATCCTTTATGGGTTACAAACTACTGGGGATACATGTATTTCTCTTTGTGTATTGGGATTTTCTTTATGTACCACATGTATATATGTAGCCTAGTGTATCAATATTAATATGACATGTATTTTTATTGCTATTTGACTGATGGCAACTTGCAACAAGTGTGGTATGAATATGTGTGGTATGTTGCATGTGTTTGTAAAATGGATTATTGGTATTTAAGACAGCGACTGTCTGTACTTACAGTATCATAAGTCTGTGCTCAAAATGTCACGGGCAGCTATTAAAGCAACATTAGGTAAGATATGTAAGATTTAGTTTTTTTTGTGATAATATTACTTATGATCAAAAAATAGTAGGTCCAAAACTTTGATAATGCATAAAGCAAGTAAACAGAAAGAAGGCCAGCTTGGCAACTGTCTTCCAGCCTTTTATTTCACAAAGCTCTCGCAAATGTCCGGGAGCCTCCTGCTGGGTCACTCTCTTTTTCTCTTCTTAGCTCCAACGTCCTCTTCGGTCTCTTCACCTATCTTCAATTAGTTATCGATATGTAAATAAAGGCTGCTGAGCTGAGCCCGGTTATGTTGCCCACTCACATGGCTTTTAGCAAGATTGACACGACACTGGCACTGCTCTCCACCAGCTACAATTTTATGGTAGAAAGTTACAAAATGTTTCTCGGTCACTTGCCGCTAGTTATAAATCTTGAGTTGATGTTAGCAAACTTGCTAGATACTTGGACATCGGTAACATTTCTGAAAATGTTCTTGCATTGGTAGTTTTCTAAGCTTTGTTGCTCTGCTTGGCACTGAGCCTCTTGCTCGGCTTAGCTTCCATTACCTAATGCTCGTCATCTGTCCTGCATTCTTTCACCTCTTTTAGCTCACGCCAACAACTAAGAGTATTTACTCTTGTCCGGTCTCTTCCTCAGATGCCTTCTGCAGTCTATTTGCAACCTCTGCTGCATGGTGTCCATACTGAAATATCTTCTTCCAAAGAACTTACATTGTACATTATATAGTTTTTGCTTCATCTTACAGCTTGCTTGCTGAAGAGTCGTGTTGATGCCGTAAAGCATTATGCACCTGTCATACTAAATGTCCAGTACAAGTCAAAGGTAGCACCGTAACAGCCGCAGTGCTATTGGGCGCTGGAATCTGCATGTCTTTTTCATTGTTTTGTCGTGGGTCCTACTAGTTGCCATCAGAGGGTACCAACAAATCTAGTTCACAGATCTAATGCATTTTAATTCATCTGCTTGGGTGGCTGTTGCAGAAACTGTTTCCAGACCTGTCATCAGGATGAAGGTGCTGCGCTCTAACAAATCTGCTGGATTCTGCAACATCACAGTCAACTGCTCCGTCCAGGGTGACTGGGCGTGGTCTGTGTGTAATGGAGTCAGTTGCAGAACATCTCTGATATCATTCGTGAAAGTCAACATCACCATCTCCTCTGACAACAGAACTGTTGTCTGCAGTGGACACAACCATGTCAGCACAAGCAATGCTTTTGAAAGCATGGAGGCAATGTGTAAGCATGATGTGATGATTTTAAGTAGTTTTAATTGATCACTTTTAGTTACTAAAATGTATTTTCATGTCTTTCCAGGCTTTAATAAAACGAATCCTGAACATAAAGAGGCAACACAACCAATCACTGTAATAGTAATAGTAATAGCTATTGCAGTGTTTATACTCCTCTTTACATTTATATTCTTTTTAATGACGGGGCTTTGCTCATCAGAATATCATCACCGTCAGGTAAGCCGAACTTTAATTAGAAGACTTTGATTACAGGATGGTGAATTCAGTTTATCTTTAATGCTAGGATGTGTCTTGTCATTTGACATTTTGTTCAAAGGCCTGATATGTTACTGCATTATTTGCAGGCACAGACGTCTATGACTCAGTTAACACAAAGCCAGCCAGTTGAGGCAGAGCCACGCCCTGTGACCAGGGGCTCTACCTCTTCTTCTGGTCAGTCTGAGGCCTCTTATGAAAACGTGGAAGCCACACATCGCTGCCCAACCATCAGCCAAAGATTATCAAGAGAGGAACTGGGGTCAGAGCAAAGTCCGAAAGTAGATTCTGTCTACTGCGTTTTAGAGGTACCAAATCTGACTGCCTCTCACAGAAAGAGTGACAGCAGTAAAGACACAAAAGGACACAAGAAGATCCAAGAGGCATCGGCTTCACAGTCAGCCACCTTGGATGAAGCACAACGCCCCACACAAATTGACACGGTCTACAGTGTGTTGCAAAAGCCAAAAATCTGAAGTCACAGCACCACCAACAGGTCAAACAAGCTATTTACAAGCCAAAGAGATGAACATGACAAATGAAAGAAAAAGAGCCTTTAACCCAGGACGGACAGATGAACATTCATGCAGTATTTTGTTTAGACTGGATGACCCATCTTTATGGATTATGCAGTTATTTGGTACAGTGTTTTGGTATTGTGGTGTTAGTTTTCTTTTTATTCCTTTTTATACAATTTATTCTTTACTTTTATTATCATGAGCATTTATGTTAACAGTAACACATACATGATTACTTGATACAGTTTTTATTTATTATGGAATGATCTGCTGATAATTTTCTCCATTAATCGACTGTAAACATTTTGATAAATATTAAAAAATGTTGTTTTGTCAGTACAATCCTCAAAATTATTAAAAATACATTAAAATAATCAAAAGGAAAAGCAGCATATCTTCACATTTGTGAAGCTGCAACCATAAAATGTTTCTATGTGAAAAATGATTTATCAAAAAATAGTTGCCAGTTAAATTTCTGTCAATCAGTGAATGTACATGCTGTACTTGTATAAACTGTGGGGTAGTTTTTAAACTTTTCATATGTTTTGAGTGTACAAATCTTACTGTAGTTGTTTTGAATATTACAAGTCAAAACAACATCAAATTAAGGAGTCATTACCATCCTGACGTTACATTTTAGCCAAACAGTTTATCACTGGGGGTTATTACCTTTTGTTTTAGGTTGGAAGCCTCAACAGGAAGTGGTTCTTCTTCAGTTGCTGAAGCTGCTTCTACTTCCACTGCAGAACCCGTTGCAACTGTTCACTGTCAAGCAACTTTCTGACAGTAGATATTCCCAGTGTGCGGAGTTTGGTAGGTGTACAGCTGCTCTTTCAGTCCAAGTACCTTTTGGGATAGCTCAGTGTTCAGTGCAGCAAGGCCTTCTACATGAATCCTGACACCCTCAGTCTCCTCATAAAACTGTTCATTATCCAGGAAGTTCATTTTCTGACCAAGTATCCTTTGTGTTACTACAAAGAAGTTGTTGGGCAGTACTACATTGTTCATTTTAAAGGGCAGCTTCAAGCTGAAATGACCATCTTCAGGTGTTGCAGAATATTACACAATCTCCATGATCTTGATATCTTCCATTGAAGGACCTTTCTCCTCTGTAGCGCTCTCATTGAAATCATGGTTGTACTGACTGTTTAGCATTTCTTCCAACCAGCATACAGAAATACTGCTGACAAGGACTGAAGGAACATCTGCTCCTAAGCCGTGTCAGCCAATACTGTGTTTATTTCATATGATCCGTTTATGACCTCCCAAGGTTCCAACATCTATCAATAGGTCGACATTAGCCTCTAAGTTGGGAATCTGTCTGACTGAGGACTTCTGGTAGCTTATAGAAGATATTGCTTTCAACACCAGACCCCTCCAGCCTGGGCAATAAATATGCTCACATCACCCTTTCGTGTTCCATGGTTTGTAGCAGAAAGTGGGTTTGTTTGCCAGAAAGACTAAACCTTTGCATGAGGTTTTCTAAACAGAAAGTGGCTGAACTGCCAGGGTCCAGAAATGCATACAATTGGATTACTCTGCCCCCTTTGATGGATCTGTCATCTGCTCCGTGTCTGCATTTGCTTTGTCTCTCTTACATTTACTCATTTGGCAGACGCTTTTATCCAAAGCGACTTACATTTGAGAAACAACACACAAGCATCAACAAAGCATCAAATACAGCACAAGATCTACAATGAGGCACATTAGGGTGACCACAAATCCTCCAGGTCAAACACTTTTCACAATTACGACTCCTGTGCCCAGCAAATAAGAGCCACAGCAAAGCTCTTTCTCCTTTAGAAAGACTATTTTGTCCTGGTGCTTCTTCCTTTTGAACTGTTGACATTCTTCCAAAGAGTGACTTTGGGGACAACAAACACAAGTTTGCTTAACTGTAGAGCTATTTTCTGGCAAGACTGCCCTTCTCTCTCTGAAGTTCCTAGCTTAATGTATTGTTGCAATGGTGGTGACAAAGCTGTTTCCTTTAATACTATTGCTTGTCTGCGACTTCAGCCTGGCGACCTTAGCACCAACTGTTCCTGAATATTGCAAAACAAAGGGTCTGATAGAATACAAACATGTTTCTCTATGAATGCCACCAAATCTTTGAACAAAGCTCTGCTTTCGGATGTTTCAATTATGCTATATGCCACCGACCTCCATAGCTCCCTCAACTTGAAAGGGAGCTTAGACATGACTGCTCTCATGTTGCTGACATAGCCCAGATTAGGCGCCATATGCTGGCAGCCTCCTACCAGTTCCCTTGGCTGTCCTGTCATGAACTGTTACAGGTAATACAAACAATCACCCTGGCTGAACTTATCCTCCCCTCCCTGCTCAAATTCTGACTTGAATTAAATATATTGAAGAAGATCCCCATCGAATAAGGGAATATCTCTTGCAGGCAATAACATGAAGCGTTTCTGTTGGACCAGTGCTGTATTTCATTTTGCCTTTCCTTTATGGAGCAGATGTTATCCTCCACCGGCTGAGCACTAACCAGGTGTGGTCCCAAAGGTTGTGACTGTACATTACGGTGCATTTGGGAACCCATCGTCTGGCTTAACCCGGTGACCTTGTTGGCTAACCAGCTGAGGCACAGCATACAGTATCTCACAAAAGTGAGTACTGTTAGGATTTTGGTTTAGCCTTGTTTATTATTTCGGTTTTGTTAGTACTCTTAGTATCTGTCTTGCTTTGCATCTTAGTTTTTAGTCCTGTAGTTTGGTTTTCTCGTTTTTTGTCTGCCTTGTGTTGATTTGTGTTCTCTGTCTGGTGATTTATTATTTGACTGTGTTCAGTCTTGCGTGCTTGTTTCCTGTCATGTTTAGTTTGTATTTTGGTGTTCTATTATGTTTCTGCATTTTGGTTTGGTCCTGTCTCTGTTCCCTGCCCTGGTTTTGTTCTTTTATGCAGTAGTTTCCTGTTTTCTGTTTTACTTTGGTAACTCTGTCCTTGTGTGTTCCCATGTGCTTTAATTTCCTGTTTTATTTTTTAGTGTTCTGTTCTCATGTGTCCTTGTCTAGCTTTGTTCCTGTTGTTGATCACCTGATGTGTTTCAGCTGTGCTTCCCTCCCAGCTCATTTGCTTGTGTGTATATTGTCCTTAGTTGTGGTCAGTGTTTGTGTCGTGTGTTGTTTCCAGTCCATGCGCTTTTGGATTATTTTTCGGATTGTATCTTGTACCTTCTTTGTTCATGGACTCTTCCCTTTGGATTGTGTTTTGTTTGGAGTTGCCTTTTGTTTGAACATTAGCCGCTGTGCTCCCAGCGTAAACCTGCTTAGTTTCGTTTTAGTAAATCTTTCTTTGAACTGGAACCACCTCGCCTACAGTCTGCATTTGGGTCCGCATCTCTATTGCACTCTACTACCCAGGACAAGTACACCCATGAGAGGAAACTTTTAATAGCATGTTTTTCTCATATTCCTAATTACATAATGTTACATTTCACCCTGGTGAATGTGACAACCACAGACTGAATATAAAGGTTACAACTAACACAGCCTGTGGGGTGAATTGTAACGTTTTACTCCTTGTGTTTGAGACTAAACCATGCATCTGTCTGTCTGTGTTGCAGAGATGACAGCTACACCACTTAATAGCAGACACATGTAACTAGTTTGTATCACATTTTGAACGCACCGGCTTAAGAGAGGCCCGATAAACAGACAGAAATGTAAAAAAACTTTACAACCATCCTGGTCTCCCCTAATGCTAATTAATACTAAACAGCTTTGTAAATGTTTTTGTAGGCCACAATAGGCTACCGGTGGTGGACATGGGAGGGGCGTTCCTGGAGTAAAGGAATGCTTTTTTGGGTGGGGGGGTCGCTTATCTATGTTTTACACTGTTTCTAAACAGTTAATGAAACAAATAAAATGTATTGTGCTTTAACGCACCACAGATCCCGCTACTGCCCCATACAGCGTGACATGACAGGATCCGTGGAGCCAGTCCCCAAAGCAGCGTTTCAAGTCAGCGTTGATGTCGCTATCGCCTACAAGTAGGCTTTGCAGGAAGCTGCATAGATGTTGTCGACAAGTACGGGTTTCTGACGCATATAAATCCATCAAAAAAAGTCAAGAGACGCATAGGCTACGTTGCATACGGTACATTGTGAAGAACAGTCTCATTTTCATTAACTCAACCTTCTGGCTGTTGTCTTCTTAAGTTTCAGATTGAGTAATATTGACCACCTACTTCCTCATGTCACTATTAGTCTTTGTTGTATTCAAAGCAGTCTGTTACATTACTGATTTACATTGGAAAAACCGAAAATGACTCCGGACTAAGAATCGGGGCAGGAGAGAGGATCTTCTGGTCAGTGAGTTTTACTGTTTCTCATATATCATCTATTATTATCTATGCATTGCACGACTAAATTTCTATTGTTATTGTACATCCTGCAGTATAATGACTTCTCTTCTTTTCTGGGTATACATACATCAGCTTTAGTGTGAATGTGGTGATGACACTGTCTGATTCTTGATCTCACAGCAACACTGTTTTATGTGTGAAGAGGAACTTATTTTTCCCTCATGCTGACAAGCACTGGCTTGGCTTGTTTCTTCTTAGACTCTAGTTTCAAAGTAATATTTATAGCACAATGGAAAATAATAAATGCACCAGTTTATTTGAGCGTTAATTTCCCCTGTGTGCATTTGATATCTGAAGTTACTGTGGCAACATGAGGTAAAAACATCTCAAATTACATACATCTTTACTCAGCCCACAGGACACATAGTCTGAAAATTAAAAGTTGGAAAACATTAGTTAAAGCTATTATAATCTCATACAATCTATAATTCCAGATGTTTTTAAAAGGATTGTTTTACAAATAAATCCTGATATCTGGCCTCTGTTTTAGATTAATATCTGATGAGAACCTCTTCAGCATCACATTTGCCTAATTAAATAATTTAAGAGAATTGTAAACCACTTGAAAACTTGAAAACATTATTTATTCTGACGTCAAACAAGGACCAGCTCTATTTTCTGATGTACTATTCTACACAAAACTGAATGGGTTACAAAGACATACATATCGTATCATACTGTAAGATGACTCACAGCACCCTGATATTTTTATTAGGGAGCCAGAGTCCTGGCCCCTCCTAGCCTCTGTTGCACTTGTGTCTGTAAGTCAGTTTTCAGAGGCACAGAGTCTAGTGAGGAGGGAGGGCAAGTCGACTTTAACTCTGTAGCACTACATGCAAATCTGTGGTTCACTAATTAAGTTAATTGTTGTGTTTTACATTCACAAGATTTAATATTTATTTACATGACAACATTTAAAAGTTAAACTACTGAGGTGTTTCTGTTACATGCGTTGATAATACAGACCCGGGCACAGAGTAATGCACAGGCATCCAGGCTTTTTTTCTCATATAGCATTTTGAAAGAACACATCATTAAAATGTAGGCACTGTGGACGCACACACATGCACAAATAAACAATAAATTGTTAGTGTATGGTGTAACATGATTTGAGCAGGGCTGGAGACAAGAGGAGGGCGCAACTTCTGATTTTAATTGAAAATATAATTATTCTACATGTTGTGCTCCCTGCAGTTTGGGATCTTACTTAAAATGGCCGAATACCCTGTGCAGTCCACTTAGCAGGGAGCTACTGGGAGATCAGAACACACCCGTACAGAAACACAACCTCCTACATGTAGAGACAAACCTAACATTCAGAAACACACAGATTTTCAACCTGAATCCTTTTATACTGTTGTAAGGACGTGAAAATTCCTCCTTTGCATCCCCTGCTGTAGTGTTGGCAAGTTTGACTCTTTTGAAAGACTCGAGTCACCAAATCTCGTTCATTAAAATTAACTAATCTTTTTTTGTGTCATTTCGTTCATTTGAACTAGGCTGGTTATTATTGCAGCCCTCTAGTTGGCGATTAAAAAACAGCTGCCTGGCTTGCTTTATTGACAAAGTATAATGCACAAATTCACCTCTTGATCACTCTCTATCATCATCTTGTGGCTCAGGAAGTAGAGTGGGTTGGCCATTAATCGGAAGGTCAGCGGTTCGATCCCTGGTTGCGTGTCGAAGTGTCCTTGGGCAAGATACTGAACCTCGATTTGCCCCTGGCGGCTATTCCGCCAGTGATGAATGTTAGTTTCCGTTTGTGCACTTAGGCTCAGTGTATGAATGTGTATGACTGTTGAATGCAATGTAGTGTAAAAGCGCTTTGAGTGGTCGAAAAGATGCTATACAAATATGGTTTATTTATATAATTACTATCTTTATCTCTAACGTGCTCATTCATAGAGTAGCCTAATGTCCCTATCTATGAGTAAAATATTATATTATCAGAATTGCGTATGTAGAAGTAATAAGCTTGATACACTATATGAATAAACACACTTATTAAAATTCAACCAACTTAATAATAATCTGGATCAAGCCACCAAGTTCTTAAAGAACTCCAGCACAGAGAGAGGAACAAAGAAATAAACAGGTGTAAACGCAGCAGTTTGGCAGGTCTGGAAACAAACATGAACGCATCGCTCTCAAACACTGCAGGTTGTTCACCAGCCAAGAGCTTTGAAACAACAGCATGGCTCTGTTGATAAATAAAAAGTAAAAGTTACGTTCCTCCCGAGTCATACACAAGATTAGGTCTTATGAATGAAACGTTCCCTGAACGACACAACACTACCCTGCTGCCTCTCTCTTTAGTCCGCCCCATTATGTATATAACATGTCAGCATCTCACTTTAAAGTATCTTCATGATGAGATACCACCAGGTTTTTTTGTATTTGTTCAGGTTTTTACCAATTTGACCCTGAGATGTCTTCATTCCCCTGATTTAACAGAGATAAATTTAATTTGTATGGATGGAGTCCAACAGCAAAGTGACTTTCTCTGAATAATCAAGAGTAATGGGAGGCACCTGAGCTAAATTTAATAAATTGAATACATTCGCAAAAAGTTCTTGAGTTTAGATTGATGAAGGAAAGTGGGATTAAATGATTTTAACATAAGGCTGCAACATAAAATGTGAAAAAGTGAAGGAGTCTGAATACTTTCTGAAAGCACTGTGTACACACACAACACACACCTTCATCACAGTACAGGCTCTGTGAATGTAAGAACAGAGGGCATTTACTGCATAACATGCACAAATAAACACAATAAAATGTTTGTAACGTGATATGATTCAATTTCTTTCTTGGCTGTACAATTATTACTTATTGTTTATGCCATTTTATACTTTGACACTTTTCAGGGACCAGGAACAAACCTTTGCACAAGAGACATGCTAATATATAGTTTCAGTGGGCAGGCAGTGTAAACATTTCAAAGTTTGCTGCAGTCGTCGGAGCTTTGTGTAAAAGGGAAGGAAGAACAGACAGGCTGTACTCAGAAGGAGAAGGTAAAGAAAAAATGTGCCCTCATATTTATATGAAATGTAACTTCTCTCTTCCTGCTGCATCATTATTAATGCAAAGTAGAAACATTTGTCAGCAGCAGAGCGACAGTGTCCGTGCTGGATGTGAAGATGGGGCACACTTTGCTCTGTGTGCTGGGGTTATTCTGTGAGTACATCACTGACTTTACAATGTTGAGACTTTCAGAGGCAAACTCATGTTTTATCAACATGGTAGTTTAGTAGACATGATCTTGGTTTCTGATTTGACTTGGTTCAGAGTGCAGGACTGTTAAATACACTACTGCACTAGTTCTTTTTGCACTAATGTTTTGCACAATGCATGTTCAGTTTATGGTCTGAGGTATTGTTATTGTTATATATTGTATAAAGCCTTTGAATTTAACTTACCTCTGTACCAACTAATAGAATATCATCACAGAAATGTGTGATCCTGTGGATTGATAATCAATAGTTGCCTCTGAGGAAACTCCAGCTGGATTTAAATGCCTTTGCTTTTTGTCTGATGAAGTTTAATCTTTATTTTAGTGCTGAATACACTCCTCTACGGACACGCTGAAGGTCTGTTTTTTAAAAGTATTTGCAGTATTTGTATTTGCACCTGAAACTGTACTGGCTCTGATGTCAAACTGTATATTTACTGTAGAGTCTGTTCTTCATACAGATGCATTTTCTTTTCACACACTCATCTGATCATCTTAACAGGGCAGGATGATGATCAAGAGAAGAGCGCTGACGACTCTGTGGGGACAGGACCAACAGGTGATGCAGTCAGTTACAACAGTCTGTCCAAAGATTTCAATGATAATGAGTTTATATAATTACTCTGGAGGCAGTTAAAGGTTGCCGGCTGTTCAAATCCTCTCCCTCATTTTGGGCAGTGACATGGTTTGCTGGCTGCCACAGTGTGTTTTTTGGTGTTACCTCTGCTGAAGTCAGAAATTGTTGAATGCTTCACATACAGATGGTCACAAATGATAAATCAACCTAAAGTGTCTCAGTGAGGTTTTGGGACAAACCTTCAGAACAGCTTCAATGCTCCTTTGTCTCTGAACGGCCTACTTTAAATGACCAACAATCACAAAGATAAGAAACAAAGGGCAGAGTTTAGCTGTTCATCAAGAGATTCATATAAATTGTAGTTTACATTTTACAACAACCATCTGAAAAGCCAAATAAAGGACTTGTGTAACATGTAACCCATCCTCTATTTTTTCTGCATAATCAGTATTATTGTTATAACTGTTACTGTAATGTAGCGAGCAGGTAACATTAAGCTTGGAGCTGTTTATAAGAAATTGGTAAATGTACTTACTACCTATCATTAATAATTAAGTGTGACTGAAACATGATATTTAGTGGTGATAAATCACTTTTAAATCACTCACATGTTGTCAGATAAAGTTTGATCATTTGATTGAGCTTATTAATAAATAAATGATCTTCCTCTGTTACACAGGTGCTGTTGCAATCCTTGAAGTTCCTGATTTCACTTTGTTTGGAGGAGACTCAGTGACTCTGCGCTGTAGGCATCGTACTCCAGAAAATGAGATGAAAGCTTCCTTTATCAAAGACGGATCACCTCTTAAAATGGAAACAAACCATCCTTCACTCAGTTTAGTGGAAGTGACCATTAATCCAGTGTCAGTGTCAGATGGAGGAACTTACACATGTAAATTTGATGATGGGGCAGAATCTGAAGAAAGAGAACTGAAAGTTGAAGGTGAGTAGCTGTGATGAAAAAACAGCATTATTATTTAAAATGCTACAGAAAGAATAAAACAGAATCTAAACTCAAACATCAGCTTTTCTGAGCTTTCAGCTGCAGTTCACTCTCTTCATTCAGATTTGTTTTGTCCTACAGTGAATACTACATAAAGTATTCATACTTCTTAAAATACTACAAAGCAAGTGCTGAACAGCAACAAGTGAATCTTTCCTCTGCCTTCACCTAACCAATCACTAAACATACTGAAGTCTCTAATTTCAAGCAGGTCTTTGTACATGTGGCAGAGAGAGCACGATGCTGCAAATACAGAAAACACAAGCAAACAGAGAAATGCTGCAACACAGTGGAAGTTTTCGAAATGAAGACCTTCTTGTGTTCTGTCTCTTTGTGTTTTCTTCAGCTGCATTGTGTTCATCTCTCTCTGCCACCACTCATGAGGCTGCAGACCTGTGAGATTCATTAGGTTTTACATAATGTGAAAAAAAGCGTTTCCATGGTGCTTTAAAATGTAGAAACATTTTGATGTGATGTCCATTATTTTTTTTCCTGTTTGATTTTCCTAAACAGCACGTAGACGTGAGGTCACACTGACAGCAGGAAACACAATCATACCAGCGGGGGGCAGTGTGACGCTGAGCTGCTCTGTGGAGAAACCTGCTGGCTTCAGATATCTATGGTACAGACGGACCTCCGACTCTACTGAAGTTAATGAATCAGACAGAGTTATCTCACATGGAGGCAAATATACCTGCAGAGGATGGAGAAGTGAAGAAGGTGTCTTTACACCTGAAAGTGATGCAGTCACCATTCAGGAAACTGGTGAGTTTAGTCATTTTCTCTGAATAAAACAACCTCCATTCTTTATGTTCTTAAACAGTAACTAAGATGTGGAAGAAAGCCATTTTAGTTCACAGCTAATTGCAGTATTTATGGTACTACTTTCCCCCTTTGACGTTGAACATTATTCTGCTAAATGTTTCTCAGCAGCTGAATGTTTTTGTTTTAATCTAGATGTTTAATAGGTGGAGTAGCTTCTATATTATTTTGTTAAACATATTTCACAATTTGAAGAGTCAGTGACGCCAGATCTTATTTGCTCCCATTCTGTGTTGGATGGAAATCATCTTTTTTGAGGTGACTTCTACTCCTACTGTAGTTGTGAACAAAAGGTATTGAGGTGGCTAGGAACTCTCACAAGGAAAAAAGTGCTGCATCTCCTCTACATTTACAGGGTTATTGATGTCCGATGATCTGTTTTTGTAATGTTTATGAAACGTTTCTAAATTAAAATGTTGCTAGGGGATAATTAAGATGATTACCAATAGAAACATCTCTACGTACCATTATGTTTTTCATTCAATTTTATATTTCTATTAGAATCCTAACTGGATATTTTTTCTGTGAACAGTTTCCAATAAGGTCTCTGTGATCTTGCAACCCAACTGGCCTCAGATATTCAGTGGAGAGACAATCACTCTCAGATGTGAGATCCAGGGAGGAGGAGACACTAAATGGACGTATGAATGGACACCAGCCAAATTAAACAGACCTCCAACAGACAATGAATACAGGATCAGCAGTGCTACTGTGTCCCACAGTGGAGACTACAGCTGTAAGGGTAGAAGAGACTCATATTCCTCAACAGAGTGGAGTGATGTCATCACACTGACAGTATCATGTAAGTTGGACCGTCTGTCATCTGTAATGAAAATGTAAACTCTAAATAACGCAACAGAAAACTCTTATTTCTCCAACAATTATGTCGCTCTCTTCAGGTCACACAGTAACAAATGATGTTTGTTTTTTAATGTGGGAACAAAATAAATGAAAAAGGAGCCAGTAATCAGAGTACTGCAGCTTTTAAAATATAATCATTCACAGGGAAATGTACAGGAATGAACAACGAATATCAAGTAACTTAGGTGTAACGATGGTGCAGTTTAACACTGTTCACCACAGCAAGAAGGTTCTGGGTGTGAACCTAACCTTTGGCCAACTGGTTGAGTTAACTTACAGGTTATGTTAGTTCAGATTAATCTCCTAATTGGCGAGTCTACATTGCCTGTAGGTGTTAGTGTGAATGATTGTGTTGACTGACAGTCTGTCCAGGTTTACCTCTGCTGTCACACAATGTGAGCTGGGATAGACTCCAGCTCCCTGTGACCCTGCAAAGGATCAGTGAGTCCAGATAATAGATCAGTAGATCGGATGTATGATACAGTTATCTTCCAGAAAAAAACACAGTGAAAGTGTTCAACTTGACTCTTCAACACTTAAATATAGACCTAGTTGTATGTATAGGGGATGTTTGTAACTAGTGGTGGGAAATATTACGATATTTGATTAAAATGTCTCCATGCAGGGGCCATATAGTGGGGAAATGTTAGGACAATTCCAAGGGCCCCTGACTGACAGGGGCCCCAAAAATAGGTAAACACTAATATCAAATTATATTTATATAAACCATCATCATTGAGTATTTTAAATATAATAATACAATTAATGATCTCTTTGTTTTTGGCAACAGAAGTTAAATATCCCCATTGACCGAAAAGTAAACATCCATATTGCGCCAGAAACACAGTGATCATAATGTTGCCTAATAAACCAAAATCTGGTTTTCAAAAAAGGAAAGAGAGGAAAGACAACGAAAAGGATGTTAGAAAGTTACTTGTTGCTATAGTTAATCTGTAACCCAGTTTTTCACTAAGAAAGGTTGGCAGCCTTTAGTCTGTGAGTTATATTAACCTGTTGGCTTAATGTCCACAGTGAAATAATCTAGCTAGCTGCAGACTAGTGTTAGCCTTCATTTCATCAACATTTAATCAGTGTGCAGGGAAACGTTTAGCAAAAGATTCATATTGAATCATTGTCCCTGCCCCTTTTAGCAGACTAACAACAGATGAGTCCGCAGCAGCCCAGTCTCCCCATAACTGTAGCCTCCCTGTCCCAGTGAAGAAGGTGAGCAGCACTGTGTGAATGACAGGCCAGTTAGCATCATGCCAGGGAGTCTGTGGGGATTTCTCTGTCTCTCTTGCTCTTTTTATCATAATAAAAAGAAAATTAAATATTTATTAATGACAGAAATTCAGACACAAATTATTTTCTTACATAATGATCATTATGAGATAAAATAAAAACAACCTCCTGTCTGTACTGGATGCTGGACAGTTGGAAACAGTGAGTAGCTTACCTGTAATTTACAGACAATATTAAAATAATACAGTTTGATACGTTCATTTAGATTTAATTATGGCTGTTAAATGACCGTTCAAAGATTGCCATAAAGACATTTTTATGGTGGCTTTTAATCTTGCATCAAATAGTGAACTGCATACTGTTTGCAGACTTGCATGTACAAATCACCAGCAGTAAATATTGTGCCAGCACTAGTGTTGAACTACAAGAAACAAGACAGTTGCAAGCCTTTAACTCGAGTTATGTAAAGCTTTTGATGGGACAGTTAGGTCCTAGAGATGTGGTGACAACAGCTACGCAGAGGGGGCCAATTACATCTTTTGTCAAGGGCCCAAAGTTTCTGGTGGCGCCGCTGTTTCCACGATCTGCTTTTTCAGAGAGATCGTGCTCAGTTTCTGTGGCTCATACACGCAGTTCAACATCGCAAGTCAGCTGCCTGCGTCCTCCGCTGTCTACAAAGGAAACACTGTAACTGTTGGGCCTCGTAAACATCAAAGTTCCCCGTGTGCCCCGCTGCTCTGCCTTAACTCTCTGGGATTTACGGAGTTTGCTGATGAACAGAAAGTTACTTGTTGCTATAGTTACCGGTGACCGTGGCTAACTAGCTGCTGTTATATAATTAGCTCAGTTAGCTTAGTGGTCATAGCTGACTCAGCCCGGACTGGCAGCACCAGGGGAGTGTTTTGTGTTTAACGTTACACCTGTTAGTGAAGCACTGCAAGGTTTCAGGCAGGATAGAGCGGCATGAACGGGACTGAACACAGAGACCAACAGGGAATATATTACCGAGGTGATTTACATCATTTACTTTTCGCTAAACCGCTAACTGTGTCTGTAGCTAGTTAGTTTGGTTAGCCGTGCTGCCAGCTGTCCTTTATTAGCTGAGTCAGCCCCGGGGTGCAAAGAGTCAAACCTGGAAAGAAAACCACCTCGGTCCTGTAACCTTATTCCCTGCTGTCAAAATTGGCCTCTGTCGGTTTGTGTTGGGTCCCGGTCCGGCTGCAGTCATGACAGGGGGGTTAACGCACTTTAAGCGCCAATCAAGATCTGCAACATACGGTGGCTCCCAGGGCTCAGTGAGGAAAATTTTTTTGAGGACTACTTTGCATTCCCTCGCAATACGTTTCCGTTACCTCGCAATACCTTGCCGTAGTAGCATGAACATTTAGCCTCTAGGCTAGTGAGTGGACAGTATTGCATAATGTTATTTACAAGGTCTTGATCCACATACCGAATAATAAAGAAATGCCGTTTCTTGCGGTCCAATGTGCTAAAAACAAAGTCACAATAGCCTATTCAACTTACAAGACACGAAACAAAAAATAGACATGCTGGCCAGCCAAAAGAAAGAATGGCATTTATTGTTTAATGCAGCAGTCATTAAACCAAAGTTACTTTGAATCATTTGTGATTTTTAATGTATCTTCAGTAGGTTATTTTATGAGCTTTTCACTATTAGTCAGGCCCGCACAAATAAGACTGTAATTTACAGTATGACACTAGATGAGACAGCTGATCTGTATACTGTCAGGGGAGTGAGAATGGCATGCAGGGCTGGAGCATTATAAAGTGCGTAGCCTAATAATGCAACCCCAAATCTGAAATATGTTCACCTGTATAGCCTGTTTCTAACCTATTTAAATAGTAGCAGCATCAGAAGTAGGTTACTTAACATTAGCGGAGCCCTGATGGCTACAAGCTTCTGAAATATAAGCCAGTAGCGGGAGCAGCCTAATAACAGTCGGCTATGTAAACAGTGTGGAAGTGCCGTAGCAGCATGAACATTTAGCCTATAGGCTAGTGAGTGGACAGGATTGCATAATGTGAGATATGTAGCCTCCATATGAAGTCTGACACTGGAAACAGTGTCCATTCACTTTAACTGTTTAAGCACCAAGCATCACCGATGTAACCACAGAATCTGCTTCCTCTCATCTCGGCGGAGCCTTGTGCTCTGACAGAACACGGTGTGCCCGCTGCATGCTCCAGGACATTGATGGGGCAGGTCTGTGTAAAGATGTCGGCTTAATAGTCTTCAATTTTCCGGTGTTTGGCAGCATGAGTCCCATCTCCTCCAGACCGGACATTTACTGGGAGCAGCCTTATGTCCAAGCTGGTCCAGCATGGCTCTATCCCGGCTGTCTTCCCTCTCCTCTGGAGCGATCACCCGCCGTGGTGCCTGGTCCTTTTTGATTAAAGCCTACATAGATATGCCTATTGAGCAGTAGCAGGCTACTATATCAACGCAGGAAATTCTCCATTCAAAGTAAAATTCAATAAGCTGGGGTGTTACGCTGAGAGCAGCTGAGCATATGGCTCAGAAGTAGGCTAACGGAAGAAGACAGGTATTGAGAGGTAACGCAAAACATGTTGCGAGGTAATGCAAAAGTATTGCGAGGTAACGCAAAGTAGTCCTCAAAAAAAATTCCTCACTGAGCCCTGGGAGCCACTGTAGCAACAAGTCCCTCCCTGTCTTTGTGTTTTTAAATGTGCAGAAAAAAACAGAAAATTCTTTCATAAGAACAAAATAAATCAGTCCTTTTAAATCAGGCTATATTGTATATGATTAGTAAAGTAGTTTTATTTTTCTCTTTTAAACAAATAACTTGCAAAACAGTCTTGAAAACCAACAAGAAAATGAATCGTGATAAGATCGTGAAACGTGATCCTGCCTGAAATAAATTGAGTGAATTGATTGAATTTTTCACTCTTCAACACTTAAACACAGGTTTTGTCAAAGGTCACAAATGTAGCATTCAGTAGCTCTGTAGCCAATTATTATGCAATGACATTTTATATAATTTTATTTTATGAATGAGTTTCTAAATTTGGGCAAAACCTGAGAAAGAGCCTGAAAACTTGAGCAACACATGCTGCATCTTAAATCAAAGAATCAAAACACAACAGCATGCTTCATTAAGTTATATTCGTTCATTATTCATCCTCCCTGCAGGTCCCTGTTAAGCCATTCCACGCTAACCGCTTCACCTCCACTCCCCTCCTGCTCACTCTGTCCCTCGGCCCTGTCACGGTGACTCTCTCCCTCTGCTTCGCTGTCCAGCTGACGTTGAAGCTACTGAAGCCCCGGTAGCCAACTTATCCGTTATTTTGGCACGTTTGGTGGCATCAGTCTCAAGATTTATTTTTATTTCTTTGGCCCGCAACTTCCCCCTTTACTGACACAAGAAACAGAGGGCAGAGGGGGAGGGAGTGGGTGCTAGTCACAGATGTGGGCCAGCCCAGTGTCACTAGGCCTGTAGACAAATGAACCAATGTGCTGCTGTCTGTGCTTTATGGGTTGGTCGTTGGCAACAGTTATACAGTTATATGAATAAATATCTTATATTAGCGCCAGATTACCAGTCCACCCCTGGAGGTCACCCTCTACAGCAAAACCGACAGCAAGTCAGACCTGCACACACGCACAACAGCAGACCATCACTTTCGCTCAGTCACAGACCCACATTCACAATGCTGAACCAGAACCAAAGACACCACCATAAAATACAGGCGGCATTATCATTACTTATTCCTAATTCTCATCATTTCAAGTTTCAAGTTTTAAGTTTCTCTATTTTTAGCAAAGATCTCCTTTCCTCTTGCTCATGTTGACTGTGAATGAAATGTAATCTAAATTCAATAAAGTAGTAGTTTCTAGTGGTAATGAAATGCCAAAGTATGATGTTTGTTTTGATTGCTGTGTCAAAATATTTCATCTTGCAAATTTGGTGAATTGTTCTCCTGGATAGTTTCAGTTGAGATAAATACAAGAGAACACAGGAAAAAGAGAGAGAGGTTTAAAACTGGACTAAAACTGAATGTATTATTTTCCTCCTGGGATGCACAGACAGTAATTTCCTTGTTTTATGTCTTTGTTCTAAATCAAACAGCAAAGAGACCAAAGGCCCAACTGAGAGCTGACAGGAGAACTATTCCAGCAGGGGGCAGTGTGACCCTGAGCTGCTCTGTGAACCCGTCATCTGGTTGGAAATACTTCTGGTACAGAGGAGAGAAAACCTCTGAACCCCTGAACACACAAGATGCTGTCTTCAACTCAAAATGGACAAATCAGTGTCTCACAGGGAGGACTCTACTGGTGCAGAGGAGGAAGAGGAGACCCAGTTTACTACACAGAGGACAGTGATCAAGTCAGCATCGATAAAATCAGTGAGTTTGACATTTGTTTTTTTATGGAAGTGCATTGCATTCACCTAGGAAAACAAAATGTAGACACCTTATCACGTAATTACCAGAAAATATCTCATAATTATGAGAAACGTTAAGAACATCAGTCATCGCTGAACTACACTACAGGAGAAGTGGACAGTGATTGCACTATTGAATTTAATCTTCTTTTATTTATTTCTCTATATGAGTCACTGGGAAATATTGATGTTACTTAATGTGGATGGCATTAATATTTGTATATCAGCATTGACTGTGGTCAAGAGAGCTACGCTTTGTTTTGTGATGCGTGTATTTGGTATTTACTAGGCATTACGGTAACATCACGTTACAGCAGATTCTACAAATAAAAGTGAGCTTCTAGTGAACATATTGTAATATTCAACGGGTGTGGCAGGAATGAAAGATTAAATGAAATATCTAAATAAAGAATAAATGATTAAGACTACAAGAGTATCTAAAAAATGTTTAATATTTTAACTGAATTTTCTCTAAATTCACTTTGATGTTAAAAGAAAACCTGTTTCCACTGAATCATTTCACTTCAGAGTGATTGCAGACCACCACAGCGTCCCTCAGTCAATAGCAGAGCTATCTGATGTAGGATTTCAAAATTAAAGCTTATATTTCACTTCATTTCACTTCAGAGAGAAAGTGATGACTATAGAGGCTTATGGTGAATTTCAAAATGTACACACACTTATAAACAATATATATGTCACTTGGATATGTTTTTGTTTTCAAAGGAAAGGCACATTGTTTATTGATCAGCTGATCAGAAACACAGTGTAGACATTGTTAATGTTGTAAATGACTCTAGTTGCTGCAAACGGATGATTTGTAATGGAATATCTACAAAGGCCCATTATCAGCAAACATCAGCCCAAATGGCACGTTGTTTTTACTAATGCAAGTTTATCACTTTATAAGGCTAATTGATCATTAGAAAGACATTTTGCAGCCATGGTAGCACAGCTTAAAAACTGTTGTGTTGATTAAAGAAGAAATAAAACTGGCCTTCTTTAGACGAGTTGAGTGTCTGAAGCATCAGCAATTGTTCCATTTCAGGCTCAAAATGACCAGAAACAAAGAACTTTCTTCTGAAACTGAAACAGTCTATTCTTGTTCTGAGAAACGAAGGCTATTCCATGTGAGTATTTGTCATAGATCTTAAGCTCTCGTACACCATTGTGCAAAGAAAAATACATATCTCAGACCAGCCAATAAAGAGAAAAGATTAGGGCGTAATCTTTCCTACATCAGATAGCTCTGGTATTGACTGAGGGACACTCACACGTCACTGTGAAGTGAAATAAGTCAGTGGAAACAGGAGGATTTCTTTAAACATCAATCTGAATTCAGAGAAAATTCAGTGAAAATGTCAGACATTTTTCAAAAATTTGTGTAGTCTTCATCATTTATTTATTTCATTATTTCATCTTTCATTTCTGCCACACACATTGAAAAATTACATTATGTTCACCAGAAGTTCACTTTTATTTTGAAATCTGCTGTGACACGATGTTACCGCAATGTTGACATACTGATATTAATGCCATCCACATTAAGTGACATCAATATTTCCCAGAGTCTCATACAGAAAAACGGGGAAAAGTAGATTAAATCCACGATCTCAGTCATTGTCTTTCACTGTAGGTCAGCGATGACTGATAGTCTAACTAGCCTTCCTTAACTTTATGATAATTAGGAGTTCCTGATCTCATCATTATAACATCTGTTTTCGTAATTACGAGATAAGGTGTCTGATTTTTTTTTCTTTGCTGAATGCAATGCGCTTCCATAATTTTTTTTAACATAATGTAAAAAATGTTGTATCCATAGTTTTTAATTAATAAATCAATTACGTTTTGATGTAGATTCACCATTTGTATCCTTTCTTCTTTTATTTTTGTATCCTAACTGGGTATTTTTTGTGTAAACAGTGTCCAACAGGGCCGTTGTGACTCTCCAACCCAACTGGACTCAGATCTTCAGTGGTGAGAAGTTCACTGTCAGATGTGATATCAAGGGAGGAGGAGACACTAAATGGACGTATGAATGGACACCAGCCAAATTAAACAGACCTCCAACAGACAATGAATACAGGATCAGCAGAGCTACTGAGTCCCACAGTGGAGACTACAGCTGTAAGGGTAGAAGAGACTCATATTCCTCAACAGAGTGGAGTGATGTCATCACACTGACAGTATCATGTAAGTTGGACCGTCTGTCATCTGTAATGAAAATGTAAAATGTAAATAACGCAACAGAAAACAACAACAATTATGTCGCTCTCTTCAGGTCACACAGTAACAAAGACACTATCATAAAATACAGGCGGCATCATTACTTCTTCCTAATTCTTACCATTTCAAGTTTTAACTTAACCTATTTTCTCCTTTCCTCTTACTCATGTTGACTGTGAATGAAATGTAATCTAAATTCAATAAAGTAGTAGTTTCTAGTGGTAATGAAATGCCAAAGTATGATGTTTGTTTTGATTGCTGTGTCAAAATGAGGAAAATATTTCATCTTGCAAATTTGGTGAATTGTTCTCATGGATAGTTTCAGTAGAGATAAACACAAGAAACACAGGAAAAGAGAGAGAGGTTTAAAACTGGACTAAAACTGAATGTATTTCTTGCCTGTGGGGCTGCACAGACAGTAATTTCCTTGTTTTATGTCTTTGTTCTAAATCAAACAGCACAGAGCCCAAAGGCTGAACTGAGCGCTGACAGGAGAGACTTTCCAGCAGGGGGCAGTGTGACCCTGAGCTGCTCTGTGAACCTGTCATCTGGTTGGAAATACTTCTGGTACAGAGGAGAGAAAACCTCTGAACCCCGAACACACAAGATGCTGTCTTCATCTCAGATGGACAAATCAGTGTCTCACAGGGAGGACTCTACTGGTGCAGAGGAGGAAGAGGAGACCCAGTTTACTACACAGAGGACAGTGATGCAGTCAGCATCAACAAAATTAGTGAGTTTGACATTTGATTTGTTTTTGAAACATAATTTAAAAACAGTTTTGAATCCATAATTATTAATTGATAAATACATTTTGCTGTAGATTTACCATTTTGTCATTTTTGTATCCTCACTATGAATTCATGATCATGATCAGTCCCAAACAGGGCTGTTGTGACTCTGCAACCAAACTGGTCTGAAATATACTCAGGAGAGACGATCAGTCTGAGATGTGAGATCAAGGAGGAGGAGACACTGAGTGGGAGTACGAGTGGGAAACAACAGCTCATACAAACCTTTAAAAGACAGTGAATACAGGATTAGATCTGCTTACTCATCCCACAGTGGAGACTACAGGTGTAAGGGCAGAATGAAAAGTGCACAGCAGTCTTCAACAGACTGGAGTGATCCTGTCAAATTAACAGTATCATACAGTGAGTCACATCACATTTCTCTCAAAGTGAATATTATACAGTTCATTTAAAGGTTGTTACATGTTTTTATTTGTAAAAATCCCTCTCCAACAGATAGACCCCAGCCTGTCCTCACTGTGTCTCCATCCTGGCTGAGTCCTGGAGCCTCAGTAACTCTGAGCTGCAGAGTTAAAGATCCATCTGCAGGATGGAGGTTCTTCTGGTTTAAGGCTGTTCCCAAACTATCAGCCAACTCCTACGACCAAGAGCTGCTACCTGGCAGCAGCAACGGGACTGAACAGGATTCCTACATCGTTCATGGACAGACACACACAGCAGGATATAAGTGCAGAGCTGGAAGAGGAGATCCAGTGTATTACACTTCTTACAGTGAACCAAAGTTTGTCTGGTCTGCAGGTCAGTTTGTTTCGGTCTGTGCTTCTCTCAAGATGTTTTGTCTTCACCTCGGTTCATCCACTTTCTGTCTGTGACCAACATACAGTATCTTTAAAACTAACACTTATACTGACAAATAATTGGCTGTGTACATTCATGCTCCCCCAACGGAAGAAATGTATTGATTGTGGTGACTTTGTGATCTTTCCTCTCTCACCAGCATCAAGACAAACTTTCTGCTTTCCACCTTACTGGGTCATTTTACGTACTGGACTGGGAGGATTTCCTTGTTTCCTTCTGTCTTTATACTGTTTTCCTTTTTTTTAATTCATCTGATAGCATAAAAACACAAGAAAGAGAGACATTTTTCTGAAACTTTATTTCTTCATTGCAATGAGTACTTTTACTTTGGATACTGAAGCTCATCTTACTGCTTATACTTTACTGACACAACAGGCAGGACGTGTAGTTAGAAGACACCTGGTTAGCGGTCAGGTAGGTGTGAGACAGACAAAAGAGTTAAATTTAGGAAATTATTACCAAAGTCAGCAGGTTAATGGACAAGTTGAACAAACAGAGACGACTTTAACAAATAAGAGGAAAACACTGACTGTGTCTAGAGAGACAATGCAGCACGTTTCAGTTTGAAATACTCACCTCTGTATCTTTGAAAGATGGCAGGTGAAAGTAGGTAGTTTCCCACTTTACAGACAACAGCAGCTGTAGTCACTTGGTTGTTTATCATTTAAAATAAACTCAGATTGTAGCAAGTTTTCAAGTAGAAACCAGTTTCACCAAAACACTGCACCTTGTTTTAATGTTTGCACTATACTCAGCAATAAAGGAATATTTGCGTTGTAGCATTTTAAATCTTAAGATCTCTGTTTGCTTTGACCCATTATTACATGTTGTTTTTCAGATTTTCATTCATCGGCGTCTCTCACAGTGAGTCCTGACAGAGTGCAACACTTCACCTCTGACTCTGTCTCACTGAGCTGTGAGGGAAACTCTACTGAGTGGAGAGTGAGGAGGTTTACTAAAGACCGCTACCCGTCATACTCATCCTTTCGCTCCTACTGGGGCACAATGACTGGATCCACATGCAGCATAAACAGTTACCAGCAGAGTGATGCAGTGTACTGGTGTGAGTCTGGATCAGGAGAGTTCAGCAACACAGTCAACATCACTAAACAGAGTATGGTTTCATTATGTTTTCTGTGCTGTATAAATTTTAAACATCATATTATGTGTTTCAACATACTGAATATTAGATGTTGTGTACATTTACACTGAGGAGGATGATGTACTGACAATCTGACAAGAGTTTGTTTACTGCTTCATGGTATCTGAGTAATTAACCATGAACCAAAACCTTTTATCTATTTACTGTAGATTTAACATATTTTATAATACTTGAATTTTAATGTGAGTTTTTAATCATTAGTAAATAACATCAACATTTAACATTTGTACATAAAAAAGTTAAAATAAGAAAATCCCTCTTTTGTTACATTTTGTTGTCTTTAATCATTCACTTAAAATGCTCAAGATTTATGTCATTGATTTGTTTTTCCTAAAGATTATTACACAACAAATATTATTAAATCAGGTAGAAAATCTGACGTCCTCTGCACTGCAGTATAATTCAGTCATGTGCTGATCAACAGGTAATGCCAAATAATTTAACTTAAAGAAACTGACTGCACACCAGAAACTTCTGCTCTGGACCAACTTCAAACATCTTTGGTTTTTATTTAAAAAACTGCAAACAATATTTCCTGACCATGTCAATATTTCACAGCTGAGATTTTTAGTGTGTTTTGCCCTTAAAACTAAAAATTTTAACCTTCTCACTGGTATTATTGTGTCAGTTTCATCCACTTTCTGTTTCATATGTACCCATTAACAAAGCCATAGACTTGACTTATCATCGACTGCAGTCAAACCACAAGTGTTTCCCTGAGGTTTAAACCATTTTGTAAACCACTCCCTAAAATCTATACTGGCCACCAAATCTAATTGTTTTCAGTAACATAGTAAGTATTTAATAAAACAGTGATTTTAACCATGTACAAATGTCACAGTCAGTTTTTATCTCATTCTGTTTCCAAAGAGAGCACAGTCACATGTCTCCTGCTGAGGCTGAAACACATTTCATCACCTTACTGTGACGATGACTGGATGTAGCTATACAGAAGATTTGTGGGGTTTATGTTTGATCTGTCCTTACCGTAAAACTTTAATGAATAGCGAGTCCCAAATAGCCGCCAACCCCGTTTACTGGTGTGGGTAAACATTTTGACAAATAAAAGCAGGTCTCGATTAGACGCCTGGTCTGTTTTTACAGAAGTTCTTTGGATGTATAAAACCACTTAAAGCTCGTGGGGGTCGCCCTCTTTAGCTGCTTCTAGGCTGCATAGATTGTGAATACAAATATAAATGTTTAAACTTTTGTTGGTATGGACGTGCTGCACATCGTTGGATCAGTTAGATTCTCCACAATTTAATCTGTGATCTCTTCTCATCGTCCTCCATCCATTATTCTGAAGTTCTGCAGCAGCTGATCTCTGACTGAAACCTCATATTCTGTTTTACAGATGAACATATTATCCTGGTGAGCCCTGTCCGTCCTGTGACTGAGGGAGATCCTGTTAGTCTCAGCTGCAAGTTCAGGACAGAAAAATTAGTTTCAGATGTGTTTTTCTATCAAATGACAAACTGATTCAAAATGATAGCAGAAGGGAGCTGAACATCTCTGCAGTGTTGAAGTCAGATGAGGGTTTCTACAAGTGTCAACACTCAGGAGAAGAGTCAGCACAGAGCTGGATGTCAGTTAAAGGTGAGTAGGATTAAAACAACTGCTGCATCTTCTTCTGTGTAAACTGTGTTTCTGTCTGAGAAAGAAACATGGTCAAATACTGACCTGAATCTGAAGTAGCATCAGTTTCAGCTGATTTCACCTGTTGGAGCTGGAGAAAGTCTGCATCAGTGGTTGTGACAGTCATGTTTATTGTGAATGGATAATTTCACACTGTACTCTGTTATATAGTGTACTATAAGTACTCATGTGTGTCAAAACATTACATGACATTGAGACTGGGATTTATGTTGTTTATCTACTGCATATGTGTTTATACCTCTGCATTTGTAGATGTTTTGTTTATGTGTTTGTGTGTTATAGATTTGTGGCTTTACTATGCTTCATGTGACATGACTCAAAGTTATTATTTATTTATTTATCAGTGTCCAGACCTGAAAGCTCTTCAGTTCCTGTACCGTTGATTGTTGGGCTGGTTTGTGGAATCGTACTTATTCTTCTTCTGCTCCTTTTGTATCGCTACAGACCGTCCAAAGGTGAGACCTTTTCTTCTTTTATTAGATATTATGTGATTTAATTATTCAAACACGTGTTCTGATCTCATCACATAGAATAGCTGAATAACAACTTACAAAACAAACCATGTAACAACAAATGTCTTTTTCACAGATTCCTGCTCCATCAGGTTGGTACAACACTCCCTTCTCTAATTTTGAACACAACAGCAACATTTCTTGTTCCTTTTTATATGTATTGTGTTTGATTCATGTTGTAGGCCAATCCAGTCTGAGAGCACTAATCGAGGTTCTGCTGAAAACTACTCCTCTCCTGTCCACGGTAAGCATTTAATTGATGTATATCTACACACTTTTTAAAATTCACATAGTGTTTAATTTGTATCGTGCAACTAAATAGATTAATTTGACAGTGTCTGCAGGTGATGCTCCTCTCTATGAAACAATCAAAGGCTTTGAAAACACACAGAGTGGTACAGTATATACCTTTTTATCATTTTATTACAGCAAGCTCCAAATTTAAGTAAAACATTTTAGATGAGATTTCTTTTTTTTCAAGATGTCTAGCAACCAGATCAAATTACTTAAAATTTGTTTTTTTTATGTATTTCAGTTGCAGATGAGTCCCAGGATTTACATATTCTTTGATCGAGCTTAAAAACGTTAGAAAGAAAAGTGAGTACTCTAAATACATAAATAGGAAACAGTTTAGAGATGTTTTGCCCTGAAGAGTGAAGTATTGATTTATTGTTTTTGGTTTCATCTGGTTTTCTTAACAGAGAAGCGACATGAACCAGAGGAGGTCTGTGTTTACTCTGAGGTGAACGCTGGGACTGCAGGTACAGTCAGAGACAACAGTCATGCTCAAAGTTTATCTTGAAATGTGTCGTATCATTACGCTGGAGGTAAATATGGTTCAGCATGCAGTTCAGTTAATCTCAGTGACCTTCGGTATCTACTACATACTGTCACTAGGCGTCACCAGAGCTGGAAATTGTCAAGTCTTACACACATCTGGGCCTTTAGGCTCTTAAGATTTCTAAGTTTCTATGTTTTGTATCAGCATGTGAATCTTATTGTGTGTTGGGTGTCGTGTGTTTCCAATATATTTTCATCCCACAGATGACGGCATAAAAAAAAAACACATTATCTGAGATGTCAGTGTGGTGACAATTTGTCTGAATTTTCATTTACATTCAAAATCTGACGCCACTGTACTTGAAAAACACAAGAGCATCCCAAGTTTCTTTTGTTTTTTATTCTACCCGTCAACCCGTCCGTTCATCCTTCCAGCTGTACAGTATGTATATGTCTGCTGAGCAAACACATCCTGAGATCTGGCTTCTGTTTCAGACGACAGTCTGATGTATGCCCAATTCAACCGCCGCAATAAAGGTAAAGCCAAGAAAAACAAAGGTGAGTAAAGTCTGCATTCACCTGCAGTTGTTATTGTCCAACATGTTGGCCTCGGACTCAGAGAAATTTACAGTATGTAACGTGTTCAACATTTTTATAACTATAGCTGTTTGTAGTTACTTATTGTTTTTATTACTTTGTTAGTAATGTTATATTTATTTTACATTTTGTGTTTATGCCTTGTTTAAGAACAGTTTACATACATCAGTAAATCCTGTGAAAGCTCTACTACTCTGCTGGTTTGAGCTCTGTGGGCGTTACAATACTGTCATTCTTTGTGTTCGTGGAGACGTTAACTCTGACAGTGTATCTGTCAGTTCAGTACATTATTAATTCTGACTTTATTGGCAATTTCATCTCTCCATCTACAGGAAAATCACCTCCTGCAGCAGCTGATGAAACAGTTTATTCTGAAGTCAAACCAGGAACAGCTCTTGGTAATAAAGCTGCCATATGATGATCATTCTGTAATGATTTATTCTGCAGATAATTAAATGGGTCTATTTCAAAATAACTTATCTTGGCTTTTTGTTGTTTTTCTTCCAGGTCTGTAAAGAGAGCTGTGTTGGCAAAAATGGTCGACACCATTTTATAAACTTATTGTGTGGACGTCAGTATTTTGTTGTTAATTTGTGAGCTGATTATATAAAAGAAAGACATCATATGGATTTATAGTTTTTCTCAGTTGCTTGAACACTAACCAGGCTTTAACTAAATTTTCAAAACCATAAGTTTAAAAAAAACAAAAACACCCATTTCCCTAAACTCTACACACAAATCCCTCATTACTCATTGCCTACACCATGTGGTCATTTAAAAAAGCACCAGCATTCAATAATCACTCAAGTCAGGACAGGTTGAGCTCAATTAGCACACAGCTACCCAGGTGGAAACACAAACAGTCAACATTGATAACACACCAATCAGAAGCTTCAAGAGAGATAAAAGGGCCGGAGTCAGTTCATTCAGTTTTGAAACAATGGATCCAGAGAGATGTGAAGGAAGAGGCTTAGGACACCAGAGAAGAGGAGGAGGATGAGAATCTCAGGTCTGTCCAAGACCAAAGACAGGAGAATAATTTGTTGTTTGGTGTGTTGTGGAACCACAAGCAACATTTCTAATAACCAGTTTTTGTACTATTGTTTTGAATTTATCTCACCAGTGTGTAAGACTGTGTTGTAGTGTGTGTGTGTGTGTGTGTGTGTGTGTTTTTGAGGGCTCGTGTGTCATGTCTGAGGGAAAAGTTTGATTTTTCAGCAAGATTGAATGGTTTTGAGTGGAAAGCATTATTTTAAACTGAAAGTAGGTTGTTTGGGGAATTGGGTGAAAAGTTGTGGATTTGTGTTTAGAGTTTCGAGAAAGAGGCAAAATTTCAAGAAATATTTAAGCAATTGAGAAAAAGTGAAATTACGCTCTCTTCATACAAAAAGCACAAGTACTACTGAGGTGTCATCTAATTTAGTATTTTTAGACTACATATTATTAGATTTCATTTTGTCAATTATTTTCAACTTTTGCTACTGTATGTTTGAGCTTTAGTGCCCAGGTGATAGTGCAGCTTTAAAGTCAGCATCTTTTTCAGTGGATGAGAAAGATCCAGGATGGACGTCAACAGTTACTTTAAGTAATGATCTGCTATCAAACAACATATCCTGTTTTTCTCTTTAAATATATTTGTAATGTGTTTCATTTTCACCTGAATGGATTTTATATTTTGTAGTAAAATCATTTTGATCATTTCATTCATCAATAAACTTCTTTATATGTTTCTTTAGTTGCTCTGAAAAGACACCTTGCTTTTGGATTCCATTGATGTTAAATTTAGTGCATCTCTATTGTATCAGGGTGAAGATAGAAATATAAATTTCCAGGTCTTTAAGTTGGTATAAAATGTTTCAGGTTGAAATATTGAGTTTGTGATGCGCCAATGGAAATCACATTTCATTCAGTCAATGTTGTTGTCAGTAACTGTGCAGTTAAAATGGAA